>NC_142672.1:9357492-9422492 GCF_964200805.1 Pocillopora damicornis
AGAGTTCGAAGCGTCCAAATATCCTGTAAAATTGCCATTTCCTCCCATCAAAAAAGTTCCCAACGCGCCAGAATATCCCTGATTTTCCATGTTGAGTAAGTGACGAGACGCCATGTTGAAAACTATGACTGAAATAGTTAAACACGAGCAACGCTGATCTTCGAATCGTCGGCCATATTTGTTTATGTTCTTGCAGGGAAATAAATTAGTTCTCGGCCCTTTTCGGAATAAAAATATGCCAGGCATTGAATGCAAATTCAGTAGTCTTAGCGCGAAAATTAAATTTTAAAAAGCAAATCAAAATTCTGACATCATGTCATCGCTCTGCCTCGAAAAATCCCAAAGATTTACTTGCAGGCCTTCTTTTCTTTTTCTTTTCATCAAATAGAAGATCTGCGGTGCTCAAATTGTATAAGTCATGGTACGAAACACTCTTCTTTGCAGATCGAGCCGTGATCGCCGCCATACTGAGTTCTCTTGATATTCTATTGTTCCGGAGTGTAATACGATATACTGCTGATAATTGTTAGCGGGCTCGAAATGTCTTTGATTTCTGGCAATGTAATGCCAAAGTTATTGTTTTACCGAAAGATGATTTGAATTATAAACTGGAGCTAGTATCAAACAATGAGTGGTTAAAAAAAAGGTTTGAATTTTCTGGGCCTTAGCATAAGAGAAAACCCAGATAAAACACGACTTACCTCCTCTTCGTTCTCGAATCCTTTGTAGTTCGAGCAATTTAACGAAATCACTGAATTAAAACATACATTCGGTTTGTTTTCTTTATGCTGACTAGCATATGCTTTTGGCCAGTTGCGGGTCGGCGTAACCCAACATCATCACCAATCATCAGATGTAGACCTATTCCATGTTGTGCAAAATGATGGTGATCAGCACGTAGGTATTACATTGCTCAGCAGTGTAGATTCCACTTTTATCGTCATTAATTTTACCGTGTATGACTTTCATAGTAGAAAATACCGTCTGAAACTGGCGTAATAGAAGAAGACACAACGAAATATTCAGAGCCCAGCATACCATAAAATAAATATTAAATGTCATGACCGTGAAAACAATATTTCAGAGGATCATTGGGATCATTATTCTGAGGAGAACAATTACGGCAAAGCTCAAGTAGAGAACGTTCACATCGTTTTTTGATAAGAGGCTTTTCATTTTTTCTTCCAGCTACGAACATCATTCATGATCTGCAACAACTAAATTCTAAACAAGGAACGCACATGGAGAGTAAACTGTTGTTGGACCTGCAGAAAACTGCTGCGGACAGAGGATTTGACATTTGTAGCAATTCGGCATCTAGAGAGGGCGTGCTCGATATACTTTCACAACAACTGCGACGGGTGAAAGGAATCAAAATCTCACACGAAGAAATAAGGCAGGAATTAGTTCTGTTCCTCGAAAACTTTCCCAACCGGGTAAGAACCTTGCTCGGGCGATCATTGTTACTTAACTTAATTAGAATGATTTAAACTTACTCGCAAACCTCGCCAAGATATTTATGGGATCTTTTGAGACAAAACAACGCTCATGATATACTCTGAACCCCGTTGCAAAACTCTTGTCTTTTGTCTTTTTGCTATATTAGTGTGCTGACTACTAATGAACTCACTAAGTTCCACTGGCTGATAGCCATTTTAAGTCTATTGATTAATTTGCTTATTTTTCTCCTCCAAAGCCCCAATTATGTCCATTAGGGTCTGATTATCTGGGAAGTATGGAGAAAGACGGCACCTTGGGTGATCAAGAGATCCTCCATGCTGCAGCAAACTGCTACAAGACTCATATTCGTGTGATCAGCAGTCTTGGCCGTGAAGTCATGATCAGTCCGTATGATCCTGGTGTTGTCAACATCAATCCACTTGTGGTTGGTCGCATTCATGAGAAGCACTATGTAAGCCTTCAACTCAAACGAGGTACAGGATGAAAATACTTTCGGCAGATAGTCTACAGGTGTTGCCAGCTAGCCTCTAAGTTTACTCTACTTCTCTCTGCACCCCCCTGATTTTCCAACTCTAACATACTGACCAGATGCGATGGAAATGCAAATGACACCTCCATGAAATTTTTATATTTAGACAATTAACGTGTTACACCGGTCATCGAGGGAACCAACCCATCAGCTTAGATCATTGGTCCTCTTTTTAAGAGCTACATATACTGTAATCTTCTGCTTATAAGCCCTGGGCTTCTATAACTTCGGAAGGGGTTTTAGAAGTGTTTATAAACGGAGGAGTTATATTCGAGGGGGCCTATAACTGGAATAGAAAAAGTACTTCGAAACGAGCTGTAGCACTGCTAATCAAAAATCAAAACGTCATAATATATCGAATTCATTTCAATACATTTGGAACAGAATTGAAACTAATAATACGAGGAAAGCTGGGACAGGACAAATGGAAGTTTAGACCTTTCCCTTTCCTCTTTTGACGTAATCTGCTCTATATACGGAAAAGAAATTTCGAACAGTGCTATTTAATTTTTAATTTTTAATTTATTTTAATGTTTATATCTCTTTATCAAAACAACATCAAAAACACAAAATGGGGACACTGTAAGATATATTTGAAATAAAAATGGAATTTTTTTTAAGTCCCACACTTATCACAGTTCTTGTTAAGGAAGTTCGGCACATACTGTCAGATTAGTTTGCACATCTACTAGATTACCTCCCTTATCATTGAGTTGGTGATCATCTGCATACATATTTTTTGTAGAAGGTTCGTCTTAATGTCGTAAGTTTAATCACTCTGGAAAATGTTGCATAACAACTTGTCCAAGAGATTTCCTTGACACCCTTTCTCAGAATCTCTCTATTATACTCAGTTAGAACCTATTTGATGCAGTCTATAGAGGTTGAGTTAAGGAGTTTTATACGTCTCGTGTAAAACCATAAGCCTCTACTTTAGCTGAATGGAGGGGTGATGTAGGGAATCGAATGACCTGCTCGTGTCTTTGGAAAGCATACCAATAAATTAATATTCATCACGATCAGTGACACCAAAGATGTTTCACACTGAAAGTGGAAAAAACGAAAAAATCAAAGTGATGCTGTAATTAACTCGCGTGTGGATAAAATATGCAGAATAGAGTTAGAATAAACAGTGATTAAATTGCGATTCCAAGGAACAAAATTGGGCTTCTGCCCACTAAAAAGACGTCGGTTAGCTGGTGGATTAGTATTCAAGATGATGAAATTTAAAAATTGATGTCTCCGTAGCTTTATTCATTTTGCTATATTATTTACACTACTGCTGTAAAGGAAACATTGTTTTATGGTAATTTTGATAGCAATATATAGATATTGCATTACGGTTCCTACTTTCTGCACATCTACGAGTAAAAGCCGAGGAGACTTCATTGTTGGCTTAACAAAACAGCAAAAGCAGTTAGGCTGTGATCTGTTGAGAATGACAAATTCATAAAATCTTTAAAAGGAGATATGCCTATAGAACTGAGACAAAATTGAGAGTTGTACTCAGTCTTGTCAGCTGAACTAGGTGCATTTCATTATTCTAAAAAAAAAAAATTCAAGAATGTGTACGGCATCTTATCCAACGCTTCTTATTTAGGTATGGGAGAATTCCGAAAAAATGTTTATCTACTTACCAAAAAGGAAGCAACTACACTAACTCTGTTAGAAATAAAAGCATTGAGGAAAAAACTACAGTACCAGAGTAAAGTGACATTTTTTGAAAACATGAAAGATGATGATGTGAGAATCTTGCTTGAAAACCAGTTCTCCCCTATCTTGTCAAATAAAAGGTAAGTGCAGTAAGTACGTTATAACGTAATATGGTAACGATGTTGCTTCAAGACCAGTTGTATTCATTAGTAAACTAGCGCATGAAAGAATGGAAGTGCGAAATTTGAAGAATCACTTTTGCGAGTATGCAGACCAAACCCCTTTATTTTTTGCTTATTATTATTTAGGTTTTCGTGTGCAACACGAAAAGGACAGGATAATAATCAATATAATTTTAATGGTGAACACCGTGTTTGGGATGGACGAACGATTAAAAAGGAAGTACAAGGCGGCTCGGCCTTGTATTTAATCCTGGAGGACGAGGTACACACGATATATAAAACAATCATAACGTTTTCGTTACTTTCTGTTATACCATTTATTTTGTCACATGTGTTTAGTAATGAGTTTTCCTTGTAAATAGGCAAAATTACAGTATCCCCTTTTAGAGCAGAGACGCCATTTATGCGGTCAAGCCGGTGCTTTTTACCGATGTTTTGGAATCAGACCTTGAATTACAAGATTCATAACTCCACTGGGCTGCAGGGGTTTAATTCATTTAATTGAAAATTCTGTTTGTTTAAGGTGTCATTGACACAAGCACCACAATCTGCGACAACAGGCACATCTATGAACACAACTAACTCAACAGGCAAGTCAACATGTTTAATCTGTATTTTCTCTTGCACTATAAAAAGTCCATTGATTTTCTTCTTATTTGATACAAATATTAAAAGTGAAAAATTACAAAACATATGATCCTGTTTTATTATTTCTTTGCCAAAAATGCCATAAGATAATGGAATAATGGAAAGGAAATTGGATTATCGGCGACTGTGAGAGTCCAATTGAGGGAAGAAACTTTATGAATAACATCTGAATGTCATATAGGCCGAAGTGCAAATAAAATCACTGATCGGGTTTTTCTCCAACCACTCTGTTGTGTCAAAGGCATTTGCAAAGTACCGAAATCCGGTGCAGGAGCGTGAGAGCTGCCTGTTTTACCAACTTTAAACACCTATCCCTTCCTTAATGATTGTCTTACATGTATTGTATTGATTTTGAGAATTATCGTGTTAGTTATGGTACTAAGGATAATTTAGTTGCGAAGAGACGCATTTCTCTAATCCCGTGGTAAAACTATGTGATAGTTAAAACTAATGTTTACCAATTGTTTAACTCTCAGGTGAGTTCAGCTTCTTGCAGCCGAATTGTAGAAAGGTGGTTGACATTTTCCTATCAAATAATTATTTTAGAATGAATCGTCAAAATTAGTCGCTTGCGTCTTCTTTCGTGGAGATTGTGTTAACTCTTTGGAACTTGATCGTTCTTTAGAAAAAGCAGTGGAAACGACGACGCAACGGGAACAAGATATGGACACAAAAATTCCTTGGTTGCATGTAAGTGAATTCTGCTATCATATTCAAGTGTGCTTTTATACTGGGAATTTCATTAAATGAGAGAAGAATACAAGGGAAAAATAAAAAGATAGTCTATGTAAGATTATCATCTAGCACTCCCATTACTATCCGTTTACTTTTAACTCAGTTCAAATATAATGCAGTGGTCCTTCTTAACGCAACACCTTCACTGCATGTTACTCTTGGTTGGAAAGGGGGTCCTGAGTAAATTTTAGTGGATATTTTTGAATTTTAAGAAAAAAAAATACAAAATCGGGTATGAGTAGACCACTGTTTTGTTTCGTCAGCAAGACCATAAAACCGGGAACAATTTCATCAGAGTAAAAACCAATGGTGGATCTTAAATCAATAATAGACAGCAATTGACTGGGTTCCAGGTTTTTGTTGCCCAAGTCTGACATTTGTTTTCAGTGGCTGCTGTGGTATAATTTAAGGAAACGTTATTTGGTTTCGAATCAAAAGGGAATTTTTCAACACTATTTTCATATTTTAAAATCAGCCCGTCTCCAACCCGGTGTCACCTGCAAGAGGAACTCCTTCATCTCTACAAGGTACACGAAGACGAATTTTTGTTCAATTCTTATATCTTCTCTGGTTGTTACTAAACTCTCCGAATTCGTTTCATACTTGAAGCTCGCATGTAAAGCACAAATTCGTTTTCATTTCAGGTCATCCGTCGTCCACCAGCATCAGCAACAACTCTAAAAATGGCCAGACTGTAAGTGATCTTTTAAATGATGATGCACGCAGTGAACCTACCATTGTGATTTCTTACATGTGTTCAATAATGAGTTTTCCATGTAAATAGGCAAACTAACAGTATCCCATTAAAGGCAGTGTCGCCATTTATACGGTCATACTGGTGCTTTTTACCAGTGTCTTGGAATCAGTCCTTGAATTACAAGATTCATAACTCCACTGAGTTGCAGGGGGTTTAATTCATTTCGTTAATTTAAGAAATTCTGTTTGTTTAAGGTGCCATTGACACAAACACCACGATCCGCGACAACAGTCCCATTTATGAACACAGCTAACTCAACAGGCAAGTTATTATGTTTAATTGTATTTTCTCTTGCACCATGAGAGGTATGGGCCATTGGTTTTCTTCTCGTTTGAGCCGGAAGAAAACCAATGGACCAACCATCCTGTTGTGTCAAAGGCATTTGCAAAGTACCGAAATCCGGAGCAGGAGCGTGAGAGCTGCCTGTTTGACCAACTTTGAACGCATATCTCTTTCTTAATGATCGTCTTATATGTATTGTGTTGATTTTGAGAATTATCGTGTTAGTCATGGTACTAAGGATAATTTAGTTGCGAAGAGACGCATTTCTCTAATCCCGTGGTAAAACTATGTGATAGTTAAAACTAATGTTCACTAATTGTTTAACTCTCAAGTGAGTTCAGCTTCTTGCGTCCGAATTGTAGAAGGGTGGTTGACATTTTCCTATCAAATAATTACTTAAAAAATGAATTTTCAAAATTAGTCACAGATAACATTTTTTAAGTTTGTGGCTCCTTTTGTTATAATTGTGTTAACTCTCTGAAACTTGATCGTTCTCTAGAAAATGCAGCTGAAAGGAACACGCAATGGGAACTATATATGTTGACAAATAATCCTGGGATGTTTGTAAGTGAATTCTGCTATCATATTCAAGTGTGTTTTCATACTGGGAATATCATTTAATGAGAGAGAATACAAGGGGAAATAGTGAAGATAGTCTATCTAACATAATTATCCAGCACTCCTTTTACCCTTCGTTTACTTTTAACTCAGTTCAAATATAATGCAGCCTTCCTTCTTAACGAGACACCTTCACTGCGTTCTACTCTTGGTTGGGAAAGAGGGGTCCTGAGAAAATTTTAGCGGATATTTTTGAATTTCAAAAAAAATAAAAATTCTGTATTGGGTATGAGTAGACCTTTGCTTTGGTTGCATGAACTCGTTCATTCATACCACAGAGCCGGGAACGATTTCACCAGAGTAAAAACCAATGGTGGATCTTAAATCAGAAATAGACAACAATTGATTTAGTCCCAGGTTTTTGTTACGAAAATTGCCATGTTATTTCAATCAGAATTTGAAAAATATTTTAGGAATCGTGATGATGACTTTCAACACACAAGTCTGACTTTTTTTTTCGGTGGCTGCTGTTGTATAATTTGAAGGAAACGCCATTCTTTTTTATGAACGCTCTTGATTCAAGCTCTCAATTCTATTATTTTTTCTCTGATTAATACGTAGGATGATGTCATAAGCTCTCTCAACTCTTCAGGTAATTCTGCTTTTCATAGGGGAGAATTCGTGAGTATTAAATTTAGGTATGTCATAACAACAACTCCACGGCTTGATGCGATGTTGGTTAATGCAGGTTTTCCTTAGTCACTGGAGAATAGTGTGAAGTAGTGAAACGGGCATTATCCGTGTCGGTGAAAAAAGTAGCTCGGGCTATTGAAATTTAGCCAAAGAATTGAAGAACATCCTTTGATCTACTAAAAATTAGACTATGGACACAGTTATTATAGACTTACGACACTTCAATTTATTTAAAGACATCGATGTTGAGAATTTGTTATCCGACATTGAGTCTGGAGGGAAACTTGGTGGAATGATATCAGAAGCCCCATCGTTGACCTATAGAAGTCAAGAACAGAATCAGGTAACATTTTCAATGAAATAAGGCATTTTTTAACTTACTATTTGGTGTAATGGTGTGATTGAATAATATGATGTGAAGGCGAAAAGATATGTGCATTATCCAGCTTCATTCACATAAATATAATCTAGAGTAGGTTAATTACTGAGAGTAGGTTAATTACTCATGAGCTTAATTACTTTCTTAGTTTGGACAAAACCTCGACCGTAACTTTCAGAACTGTCCTGTGCACCCTGTAAATCGACTTAATTGTAAAAGAAATGAACATTCAGCGTCTTTAGCAGAGGCAGTTGAGGCATCTTTTAAAACGATTGTTCTTTTTCTTTTTTACCAGCTACAAAATCAGATTCCCTCAACCTCCGCTGATGCCTTTCAAAGCGGCAACAGTGCTTTCAATTCGTCAGAAGGTGGGCCAGGAGAGCTTGAGTATCAACTTTTTAGAATAAATTGAAAGTGTGACATACAAGTCAACTCCTTTGGTTTGCGTAGGAGAGAAGATTTACAGTAAATGGTTTGAACCCGGTGGTAACATGTAATGGTGTAGTTTGATCGTCATATAGGCCAAGGTGCAAATAAAATCACTGATCGGGTTTTTCTCCAACCACTCTGTTGTGTCAAAGGCATTTGCAAAGTACCGAAATCCGGTGCAGGAGCGTAAGAGCTGCCTCTTTTACCAACTTTAAACGCCTATCCCTTCCTAATGATTGTCTTACATGTATTGTATTGATTTTGAGAATTATCGTGTTAGTCATGGTACTAAGGATAATTTAATTGCGAAGAGACGCATTTCTCTAATTCCGTGGTAAAACTATGTGATAGTTAAAACTAATGTTCACTAATTGTTTAACTCTCAGGTGAGTTCAGCTTCTTGCAGCCGAATTGTAGAAAGGTGGTTGACATTTTCCTATCAAATAATTATTTTAGAATGAATCGTGAAAATTAGTCGCTTGCGTCTTCTTTCGTGGAGATTGTGTTAACTCTTTGGAATTGATCGTTCTTTAGAAAAAGCAGTGGAAACGACGACGCAACGAGAACAAGATATGGACACAAAAATTCCTTGGTTGCATGTAAGTGAATTCTGCTATCATATTTAAGTGTGTTTTTATACTGGGAATTTTCATTAAATGAGGGAAGAATACAGGGGAAAAATAAAAAGATAGTCTATGTAAGATTATTATCTAGCACTCCCATTACTATCCGTTTACTTTTGACTCAGTTCAAATATAATGCAGTGGTCCTTCTTAACGCAACACCTTCACTGCATGTTACTCTTGGTTGGAAAGGGGGTCCTGAGTAAATTTTAGTGGATATTTTTGAATTTTAAGAAAAAAAAAATACAAAATCGGGTATGAGTAGACCACTGTTTTGTTTGCATGGCCCCATTCATTCTTTTCGTCAGCAAGACCATAAAACCGGGAACGATTTCATCAGAGTAAAAACCAATGGTGGATCTTAAATCAATAATAGACAGCAATTGACTGGGTTCCAGGTTTTTGTTGCCCAAGTCTGACATTTGTTTTCAGTGGCTGCTGTGGTATAATTTAAGGAAACGTTATTTGGTTTCGAATCAAAAGGGAATTTTTTCAACAATATTTTCATATTTTAAAATCAGCCCGTCTCTAACCCGGTGTCACCTGCAAGAGGAACTCCTTCATCTCTACAAGGTACACGAAGACGAATTTTTGTTCAATTCTTATATCTTCTCTGGTTGTTACTAAACTCTTCGAATTCGTTTCATACTTGAAGCTCGCATGTAAAGCACAAATTCGTTTTCATTTCAGGTCATCCGTCGTCCACCAGCATCAGCAACAACTCTAAAAATGGCCAGACTGTAAGTGATCTTTTAAATGATGATGTACGCAGTGAACCTACCATTGTGATTTCTTACATGTGTTCAATAATGAGTTTTCCATGTAAATAGGCAAACTAACAGTATCCCATTAAAGGCAGTGTCGCCATTTATACGGTCATACTGGTGCTTTTTACCAGTGTCTTGGAATCAGTCCTTGAATTACAAGATTCATAACTCCACTGAGCTGCAGGGGGTTTAATTCATTTCGTTAATTTAAGAAATTCTGTTTGTTTAAGGTGCCATTGACACAAACACCACGATCTGCGACAAAAGTCCCATCTATGAACACAACTAACTCAACAGGCAAGTTATTATGTTTAATTTGTATTTTCTCTTGCACCATGAGAGGTATGGGCCATTGGTTTTCTTCTCGTTTGAGCCGGAAGAAAACCAATGGACCAACCATCCTGTTGTGTCAAAGGCATTTGCAAAGTACCGAAATCCGGAGCAGGAGCGTGAGAGCTGCCTGTTTGACCAACTTTGAACGCATATCTCTTTCTTAATGATCGTCTTATATGTATTGTGTTGATTTTGAGAATTATCGTGTTAGTCATGGTACTAAGGATAATTTAGTTGCGAAGAGACGCATTTCTCTAATCCCGTGGTAAAACTATGTGATAGTTAAAACTAATGTTCACTAATTGTTTAACTCTCAAGTGAGTTCAGCTTCTTGCGTCCGAATTGTAGAAGGGTGGTTGACATTTTCCTATCAAATAATTACTTAAAAAATGAATTTTCAAAATTAGTCACAGATAACATTTTTTAAGTTTGTGGCTCCTTTTGTTATAATTGTGTTAACTCTCTGAAACTTGATCGTTCTCTAGAAAATGCAGCTGAAAGGAACACGCAATGGGAACTATATATGTTGACAAATAATCCTGGGATGTTTGTAAGTGAATTCTGCTATCATATTCAAGTGTGTTTTCATACTGGGAATATCATTTAATGAGAGAGAATACAAGGGGAAATAGTGAAGATAGTCTATCTAACATAATTATCCAGCACTCCTTTTACCCTTCGTTTACTTTTAACTCAGTTCAAATATAATGCAGCCTTCCTTCTTAACGAGACACCTTCACTGCGTTCTACTCTTGGTTGGGAAAGAGGGGTCCTGAGAAAATTTTAGCGGATATTTTTGAATTTCAAAAAAAATAAAAATTCTGTATTGGGTATGAGTAGACCTTTGCTTTGGTTGCATGAACTCGTTCATTCATACCACAGAGCCGGGAACGATTTCACCAGAGTAAAAACCAATGGTGGATCTTAAATCAGAAATAGACAACAATTGATTTAGTCCCAGGTTTTTGTTACGAAAATTGCCATGTTATTTCAATCAGAATTTGAAAAATATTTTAGGAATCGTGATGATGACTTTCAACACACAAGTCTGACTTTTTTTTTCGGTGGCTGCTGTTGTATAATTTGAAGGAAACGCCATTCTTTTTTATGAACGCTCTTGATTCAAGCTCTCAATTCTATTATTTTTTCTCTGATTAATACGTAGGATGATGTCATAAGCTCTCTCAACTCTTCAGGTAATTCTGCTTTTCATAGGGGAGAATTCGTGAGTATTAAATTTAGGTATGTCATAACAACAACTCCTCGGCTTGATGCGATGTTGGTTAATGCAGGTTTTCCTTAGTCACTGGAGAATAGTGTGAAGTAGTGAAACGGGCATTATCCGTGTCGGGGAAAAAAGTAGCTCGGGCTATTGAAATTTAGCCAAAGAATTGAAGAACATCCTTTGATCTACTAAAAATTAGACTATGGACACAGTTATTATAGACTTACGACACTTCAATTTATTTAAAGACATCGATGTTGAGAATTTGTTATCCGACATTGAGTCTGGAGGGAAACTTGGTGGAATGATATCAGAAGCCCCATCGTTGACCTATAGAAGTCAAGAACAGAATCAGGTAACATTTTCAATGAAATAAGGCATTTTTTTAACTTACTATTTGGTGTAATGGTGTGATTGAATAATATGATGTGAAGGCGAAAAGATATGTGCATTATCCAACTTCATTCACATAAATATAATCTAGAGTAGGTTAATTACTAAGAGTAGGTTAATTACTCATGAGCTTAATTACTTTCTTAGTTTGGACAAAACCTCGACCGTAACTTTCAGAACTGTCCTGTGCACCCTGTAAATCGACTTAATTGTAAAAGAAATGAACATTCAGCGTCTTTAGCAGAGGCAGTTGAGGCATCTTTAAAACGATTGTTCTTTTTCTTTTTTACCAGCTACAAAATCAGATTCCCTCAGCCTCCGCTGATGCCTTTCAAAGCGGCAACAGTGCTTTCAATTCGTCAGAAGGTGGGCCAGGAGAGCTTGACTATCAACTTTTTAGAATAAATTGAAAGTGTGACATACAAGTCAACTCCTTTGGTTTGCGTAGGAGAGAAGATTTACAGTAAATGGTTTGAACCCGGTGGTAACATGTAATGGTGTAGTTTGATCGTCATATAGGCCAAGGTGCAAATAAAATCACTGATCGGGTTTTTCTCCAACCACTCTGTTGTGTCAAAGGCATTTGCAAAGTACCGAAATCCGGTGCAGGAGCGTGAGAGCTGCCAGTTTTGCCAACCTTAAACGCCTATCCCTTCCTTAATGATTGTCTTACATGTATTGTATTGATTTTGAGAATTATCGTGTTAGTCATGGTACTAAGGATAATTTAATTGCGAAGAGACGCATTTCTCTAATTCCGTGGTAAAACTATGTGATAGTTAAAACTAATGTTCCCTAATTGTTTAACTCTGAGGTGAGTTAAGCTTCTTGCGGCCGAATTGTAGAAAGGTGGTTGACATTTTCCTATCAAATAATTATTTTAGAATGAATCGTCAAAATTAGTAGCTTGCGTCTTCTTTCGTGGAGATTGTGTTAACTCTTTGGAACTTGATCGTTCTTTAGAAAAAGCAGTGGAAACGACGACGCAACGGGAACAAGATATGGACACAAATATCCCTTGGTTGCATGTAAGTGAATTCTGCTATCATATTCAAGTGTGTTTTCATACTGGGAATTTCATTAAATGAGAGAAGAATACAAGGGAAAAAATAAAAAGATAGTCTATGTAAGATTATCATCTAGCACTCCCATTACTATCCGTTTACTTTTAACTCAGTTCAAATATAATGCAGTGGTCCTTCTTAACGCAACACCTTCACTGCATGTTACTCTTGGTTGGAAAGGGGGTCCTGAGTAAATTTTAGTGGATAATTTTGAATTTTAAGAAAAAAAATACAAAATCGGGTATGAGTAGACCACTGTTTTGTTTGCATGGCCCCATTCATTCTTTTCGTCAGCAAGACCATAAAACCGGGAACGATTTCATCAGAGTAAAAACCAATGGTGGATCTTAAATCAATAATAGACAGCAATTGACTGGGTTCCAGGTTTTTGTTGCCCAAGTCTGACATTTGTTTTCAGTGGCTGCTGTGGTATAATTTAAGGAAACGTTATTTGGTTTCGAATCAAAAGGGAATTTTTTCAACAATATTTTCATATTTTAAAATCAGCCCGTCTCCAACCCGGTGTCACCTGCAAGAGGAACTCCTTCATCTCTACAAGGTACACGAAGACGAATTTTTGTTCAATTCTTATATCTTCTCCGGTTGTTACTAAACTCTTCGAATTCGTTTCATACTTGAAGCTCGCATGTAAAGCACAAATTCGTTTTCATTTCAGGTCATCCGTCGTCCACCAGCATCAGCAACAACTCTAAAAATGGCCAGACTGTAAGTGATCTTTTAAATGATGATGCACGCAGTGAACCTACCATTGTGATTTCTTACATGTGTTCAATAATGAGTTTTCCATGTAAATAGGCAAACTAACAGTATCCCATTAAAGGCAGTGTCGCCATTTATACGGTCATACTGGTGCTTTTTACCAGTGTCTTGGAATCAGTCCTTGAATTACAAGATTCATAACTCCACTGAGCTGCAGGGGGTTTAATTCATTTCGTTAATTTAAGAAATTCTGTTTGTTTAAGGTGCCATTGACACAAACACCACGATCCGCGACAACAGTCCCATCTATGAACACAACTAACTCAACAGGCAAGTTATTATGTTTAATTTGTATTTTCTCTTGCACCATGAGAGGTATGGGCCATTGGTTTTCTTCTCGTTTGAGCCGGAAGAAAACCAATGGACCAACCATCCTGTTGTGTCAAAGGCATTTGCAAAGTACCGAAATCCGGAGCAGGAGCGCGAGAGCTGCCTGTTTGACCAACTTTGAACGCATATCTCTTTCTTAATGATCGTCTTATATGTATTGTGTTGATTTTGAGAATTATCGTGTTAGTCATGGTACTAAGGATAATTTAGTTGCGAAGAGACGCATTTCTCTAATCCCGTGGTAAAACTATGTGATAGTTAAAACTAATGTTCACTAATTGTTTAACTCTCAAGTGAGTTCAGCTTCTTGCGTCCGAATTGTAGAAGGGTGGTTGACATTTTCCTATCAAATAATTACTTAAAAAATGAATTTTCAAAATTAGTCACAGATAACATTTTTTAAGTTTGTGGCTCCTTTTGTTATAATTGTGTTAACTCTCTGAAACTTGATCGTTCTCTAGAAAATGCAGCTGAAAGGAACACGCAATGGGAACAATATATGTTGACAAATAATCCTGGGATGTTTGTAAGTGTATTCTGCTATCATATTCAAGTGTGTTTTCATACTGGGAATATCATTTAATGAGAGAGAATACAAGGGGAAATAGTGAAGATAGTCTATCTAACATAATTATCCAGCACTCCTTTTACCCTTCGTTTACTTTTAACTCAGTTCAAATATAATGCAGCCTTCCTTCTTAACGAGACACCTTCACTGCGTTCTACTCTTGGTTGGGAAAGAGGGGTCCTGAGAAAATTTTAGCGGATATTTTTGAATTTCAAAAAAAATAAAAATTCTGTATTGGGTATGAGTAGACCTTTGCTTTGGTTGCATGAACTCGTTCATTCATACCACAGAGCCGGGAACGATTTCACCAGAGTAAAAACCAATGGTGGATCTTAAATCAGAAATAGACAACAATTGATTTAGTCCCAGGTTTTTGTTACGAAAATTACCATGTTATTTCAATCAGAATTTGAAAAATATTTTAGGAATCGTGATGATGACTTTCAACACACAAGTCTGACTTTTTTTTTCGGTGGCTGCTGTTGTATAATTTGAAGGAAACGCCATTCTTTTTTATGAACGCTCTTGATTCAAGCTCTCAATTCTATTATTTTTTCTCTGATTAATACGTAGGATGATGTCATAAGCTCTCTCAACTCTTCAGGTAATTCTGCTTTTCATAGGGGAGAATTCGTGAGTATTAAATTTAGGTATGTCATAACAACAACTCCTCGGCTTGATGCGATGTTGGTTAATGCAGGTTTTCCTTAGTCACTGGAGAATAGTGTGAAGTAGTGAAACGGGCATTATCCGTGTCGGGGAAAAAAGTAGCTCGGGCTATTGAAATTTAGCCAAAGAATTGAAGAACATCCTTTGATCTACTAAAAATTAGACTATGGACACAGTTATTATAGACTTACGACACTTCAATTTATTTAAAGACATCGATGTTGAGAATTTGTTATCCGACATTGAGTCTGGAGGGAAACTTGGTGGAATGATATCAGAAGCCCCATCGTTGACCTATAGAAGTCAAGAACAGAATCAGGTAACATTTTCAATGAAATAAGGCATTTTTTAACTTACTATTTGGTGTAATGGTGTGATTGAATAATATGATGTGAAGGCGAAAAGATATGTGCATTATCCAGCTTCATTCACATAAATATAATCTAGAGTAGGTTAATTACTGAGAGTAGGTTAATTACTCATGAGCTTAATTACTTTCTTAGTTTGGACAAAACCTCGACCGTAACTTTCAGAACTGTCCTGTGCACCCTGTAAATCGACTTAATTGTAAAAGAAATGAACATTCAGCGTCTTTAGCAGAGGCAGTTGAGGCATCTTTAAAACGATTGTTCTTTTTCTTTTTTACCAGCTACAAAATCAGATTCCCTCAACCTCCGCTGATGCCTTTCAAAGCGGCAACAGTGCTTTCAATTCGTCAGAAGGTGGGCCAGGAGAGCTTGACTATCAACTTTTTAGAATAAATTGAAAGTGTGACATACAAGTCAACTCCTTTGGTTTGCGTAGGAGAGAAGATTTACAGTAAATGGTTTGAACCCGGTGGTAACATGTAATGGTGTAGTTTGATCGTCCGGGTGAGTGTAGTCCTGAGAAGGACTGTTGTCGGTAGTGGCGACTGACGTTTCGACAACCTGAGCGGAAGTCATCATTAGAGTCAAGTGATGACTCTTGACTCTGATGATGACTTCCGTTCAGGTTTTCGAAACATCAGTCACCGCTACCGACAACAGTCCTTCTCAGGACTACACTCACCCGGACGACCAAACTACACTATTACAGAGAAAATATAGTTGGAAATTTTCATGTTTAACATTTAAAGTCCCTTTCTGAAACTTTAAAGCTATCTTCTATATACTCTTCAGTTTTATTTTTTATTAAGTGTTTCGAGTGGTGTTTACATGATTATTTTTGTCACTAAAATCTACTTAGGGCACATCTAGATTGACATTTTTGACATTACAACAAGCCGAGTGAAAATCAATGATTTTGATTATTTGATATAGAAACCGTTTCTCAGAATGGAATATTCAGTGCCCAAGGATCAACGCAAGAGGGTCGAGTGACAAAGCCAATCAGGGTACATTAACCTCTATTAGTTGTATTAGTGCACCTTGAGAGGCAATCGATTTATTCAATCAGAAAACTAGTAATTCTTCTGTTAAATGCCTGTTATTTGTTTGACTGGACCCTTTTATAGTTGAACTTTGGTCGATCAACTATGTTTTGTTTCTGTGGTAAGCATCGTCTGTAACAGTCAAGATGAGCTCAATCAACCTATTAGTATATGCTTTTTATCTTCCGATTTCGAACATTTGCTTTTAAATTTATTTGAAGATTTCCGACGTTTATAGTGTATGTCGACACAGTTGCATATTAATTTCTTAAAGTAAATATGAATGTGTTTTTCTCCAATGTACTGTAGTTGATGGAGAACGATTGTTTACCAAGCGACAAAAGTGATTCTTACGGACAATCTGACAGCGGTATCTCGTCTGAAGGTGAGGTTGGCCAGGGAAAATAGTATCTACGATTAGACTGGCTAAGCTTGATTTTTGTGACAAAATTAAGGGAAAAAATGAGGCGAACAACTTAAAGAAGTTAATTGAATAAACCTTACCGTGAAACGCTAAGCTGAAACAGAACATCGAAATCCGAAGAAGTAGACTCGCTTTATCGACAGCTAATTTGAAGGAAAAAAAAACTCGTGAAAAGACTTTGGTTTGGAAAACACTTATCGTGTGGTTCAGCGTAAGAGACAAATTCAATTATTGCTGGTATTTCTCTAGTTATGGGTTATGGTGTAAATTAACGATGCAGATCTGGATTGACGTAGTCCAGTGAATAGCTTGCTCGGCTACGGAAATAGAGATCTGGGTTCAAGCGATGGCCTGGGCATTTTGTTGTACTCGTGGGGAAGACTTTCTTGTCTTTATATCTCCGCTGAGGTGGATAATGGCAACCGTAAAAATATTTTATCACAAGGTAAAGTGAGCAACATCCCATCTCGTACCCAATCTTGTTATAAAGTTGCATTTCGAAATAGTGAAACGCGTTACAACTATATTCGTTACGTTCTTACTAATATGTAACAGGATAGTGTGATTTTATTTTTACGTTCTTTGCGTCTGAAACTTCGTCTTAGATTTAAATTGCTTAATTTTGCACTATTGTTCATACAGCGGGCGCATGTCCTGCCCAAGCTCTCAACCGACCCACATCTCTACGAATACAAGATGCGAGAATGAAACCCACAGAGGGGCCTTTGCAGGTAGATTCGTGTTTTGCTCTTCTGATTTGTTAATCAGAGTTAGAGGGGCGAAAACTAGAGGTATTATTGAATAATATACAATCTTGGAAAGAGTTTCTCTTTGTTTTTATGGTAATGATATGCTTGCAAAAATTCAGCATACTAGTTGGTTGAGAACACGTCAATTTATCTCAAGCAGTGCACAAAGTTGAAATTGAGTGCCAAACAAAACGGCAGACAAGTTAAGATGAAGTAACAATGTTTTAATCTATGAAAAAAAAAAACACCCAAGAAAGCACAAGAAACTGCATAAATGTAGGGAAGTTTTGGGCTTTCAAAGTGTTAAAGCAGGACCGGAGGCCCTGAACAAAATTCACTTGGAGTTTATGCAACAGTTTGTACCAAAAACGGGGATTACATCGCGAGCGTGATAGCCTTCGTGTACTAGTTACTGCTCTTAAACGAATTTTTATTGAGAAAGAGCGCAAACACTTAATAATTCGCTAAAGAAAGTTAAAATCTCGTGGCAAATTCTTGCGGGAAAACCTCGACGACTCCGGCAACAAGAATGATCACGTTTCCGTAATTTAATGAGCAAACAAACACACCAACATCTGCTCATGATATTAGTGAACTCCAGCTAACAAACAAACATGTAAAAGGCAGGAATTTCAGGTATTTTTCCCCTTCCTTTTCACTTAGGGCGGAGGATTATTTCGTGCAGCTATAGATGAAGAACTCCCTCGTTCAATGGAAACAGGTTGGGCAAAATTTGGCGATAAGCCCGTGAAAGTATGGGTAACAAGAGATGGTCTTTCTCTGTTTGGAGAGGAAATTCCTCGTAAGTGTCCTCTGTTTTTCTCTGATTTTGCTAAAAAGTGATCTTGCACTACTCTCAGCCTTCATTTTACTCAGTGGTGGTGCCAGAGGGTTTAATTCCTCGCCGACGTATGCAATATTTGTCATCCTATAAGAGTTGTTACGAGCTCGTGTCCTGAGTTACCTTCTTTCCCAGTCCCATATCAGGTAGAGTTTCTTCATCTTATATGTTCAGGTGTATGGAAACACTTACTTCAAAACTAATCGTCAAAAGTCTATGTTACATTTTATGAATAGTTTGTATTAAATAGGTGGTGACGTGCCAGGACCTGTTACCGTTACACTCAGTAGTCTGAACGGTGAGTGTGTGGCAAGGGCGACCTACACTTACCAAGAGCGTAAAAATTCAACAACCCCACAGATTAAACGAGCTCTTGATCAGATTGAGGAGTGTGTAAAGCGTCTCAGGAGTGAGTCTGACTTACCATAGTTCAGGTAAAATTTTTTACTCTGTTTGAACGAATTACCATCTGAAAAATTTTATTGCAGGAGATAAATAGATAGAGAGGTTCGTAGACTCAGATAAACTTTGGATGGTCAGGATAACGCTCAAGCTTCTTTCCCTAGGTATTTCTTATTTACGCAAGTGCTTGGAAATCATCACCGGGTTAATTTCTTTACAGGGGTGGCTCCTTCTGCGATGCTCTGAATAATTGTATCAATAATTTGTATTAAATAGGTGGTGACGCGCCAGGACCTACACTGAACGATGAATGTGTAGCAAAGACGACTTCCACTTACAAAAAGTGTAAAAATCCAACGACCTGGCAGATTACCCACGTTAAACGAGCTCTTGATGGGGTTGAGGAGTGTGTAAAGCGTCTCAGGAGTGTGGTTGACTCATGTTATGAAAGCGACGAATTTGCAGCGGAAAATTACCATGCTTCAGGTAAAATTTTCACCTTATTTGAAAGAACTACCATCTCAAAAAAATTATTTCAAGGGATAATTAGATAGGGAGGTTCGTAGATTCAAATAAACTTGGGATGGTCAGGATAACACTCAAGCTTTTTTCCTTAATATATTTTATTGACGGAAGTGTTTGGAAATCATCACTGGGTTAATTTCTTTACGGGGGGCTCCTTTCGCGATGCTCTGAATTGGCAAAATGATGTGTTAGCAGTTTGAGAAAAACATAATTATAATCAAGCCGATTTATTTTGATGTGGAAGGGAATATGTTTCGTAACTGAAGTTATGCTTTCTCTTTCCTGTGTCTCTTTCAAGACTTTAACTAGTAACTAATCAACATACGGTTAAGATAATGGTAAAAATTTCAATAAACTCGACATCACCCACCAGCCCTCTTTTATCGGGCATTTTGAACTGAGAGATATTCATATAGAGTCAATCGCCAATGAAAGTGCCTTCTTGTGGTTAAAATTTTGAAGGAAAGGGTCAATATTTTCATTATCGTGTAATGAATTTACAAGAATGCCGTAGTAGTAAGTACATACATGTGGATTATTTCAACTTTTGTCATTACTGGGAGCTATAAATATTGCAGTATATTTGGACTGTATACTTTAGTTCTGTGATACGAAATTTTGGTCGTGACTGAATTGTACCATGATGCACTGATTCTTTGTTTCACATGAATGTTTTTGCCGACCATGTCATTTCTCAGAGGTAACACACGTGGTGAAAGCCCAATTAGGTGAAGAGGGTTATTTTGGAGATACAGAAAAATCTGACACAGAGAGTGAAGATTCTGATCTTATGGAAAATGACAAAAATGAAATAGAACAAGGTTAGTTTCTGCCTATATGCATGCTAGTGCTCTGAAATAACTAAGGTCGTAAATTTAGAATTAAGGTAGAGGATGATCCAATTAATTGCGGCTAAGTTTTCCGGAATGCAGGGGAAAACGTATGGCTTAAGATGTAGTCCTCCGGCAACAAAATTGGCGGTTTTTTTTACATCTTTAATTTTCAATGAGCAAGGCTAATTGTTTTTTTTTTTCAGCTTTCTACGTGATTTATTGCCCAAGAATTCTTAACATTCCTGCTGCTTCCAGCTGACTGTTAAGATGATAGCGTAGCTTCCATATTAGTTTCGTTAATGGCAATCGTAGCTCAATAGGCAGATCCAGCAATATCATCATTATTCAAGCCTGCCCGAGAATAAACAGAGGAGGATTTTTATCTATTCCAAGGTTGCTCTAGGATAAGGATGCTTAATGCTAATGCTAACGCTTCTCCTACATCATAATTATTTGCTGGCGTTTTGTTTGCCCATTTGAATGACCACTAAATTAATTAATGAGATACCTCATAACCTCATATCTTTTGAGTAAAAAAAAGTGATCGGGGGCTCGGCTCGTTGGCCAACACGTCCGTGCATAAATTTATTTCCTATTCTATTTATTTCTCTTAATCAGTAAAACTAGCCAATCGGATGTCTATAAGTATTCGGTCACAGTCTACCAAGATGACGGAAACAAAACCTTTCTGTGGCCAGGAAACTTTATCGGTCAATCATGCACGGATAAACTATTGACGTATGAGCAGCAGCTTGTTGATCATCGAGAACGTCTTTTTGTCTGTCTATCATCATCGCTTCTGCCCTTTTTCTCCATTATCATTTTGCTGCGTAATGGGTCTTCGCATGCACTCTATGTAACTCTAAGTTATTGTTCCTTTAGCAGGTTGTTTTAGCAATAAGTAGAACCGAAAACTTCGATGTTATGCACGAACATCGATGATACAAGAATAAACTACTGGCGCATTAGTAGCAGACCGTTGAACATCACGAACATCTTTGTGTGCGATTATCATTTACGCAAGGAAAATAACGCTTTGTAGCATGCATTCTTTTTAACTATGAGCTATGGTACTTTTAGCAGGTTATTCTAGCAACAAGTGCAGCTGGAAACTTCTGATGAACTAAATATTTAATTTTCTAAAGTTAAGGTAAAATCCTTTACCAGTAAGATATTCCCAACACAACTTTATTTTCCCGGGAAGATTTTCTCTCGTGTCAATAACTTTTATTTATATATGATATTCTTGACCCATTTTTGAGTCTTACGTAAAAAAGAACTATTTCTTTCGTTTTCATTATGAAAAGTGAAAATATTAATCAGTACTTTTACTATTTTTTAAATATAACTTTAATTTTCAGGTCTCTTGTCATCAGAAGAGGACGACGAATTAGGAAGAAATGACTCAAATCAAGTAATTTCTCGAACTTTTAGCAACTTGAGGTGTAATAGGATGATGCCTCAAGCCTTCCTAAGAATCTTTGTTGCATAAGTGGCTAAAGTTTTGTTCTCTGTAAGATCAAAGACTTTCTTTCCGTTACAAATTTGAACTAAGCAAGAGTTTAGCCCATAGAAGAGTCATTGGCCTGCAAAATTTTAAAGTTTGATATGGTGACGAGAAAACAGGAATAAATTAGTAGTTCGTGTAGTGTGATCGTCCGGGTGTGTGTAGTTCTGAAAAGAACTGTTGTTGGAGACTGACGTTTCGACTATCTGTGCGGCAAGCTTCCTTTTCTCGACTGTTTGGTAAGCCGAAACAACAACGAACTACGAACAACAATATACAGAAAACCGACGCATACCGACAGACTTCTTGACGAAACATCCTACAACCCGACTTCCCACAAAGCTACGACTATCAAGACATTAACAAGACGAGCGCAACTTGTTTGCAACACACCGGACAGTTTATCTGACGAAAACAAGTACCTTGACCGCGTTTTTGACAAAAACAACTACAACACTGACTTCATTAGACGAAACACTCACAGAGTAACCGACACTACAGAAACTAACAGGGACTCCACATCTATCACGACTACAGCTGCTATACCCTACATCAAAGGTACTTCTGAGGCTATCGCGCGGATCCTACAACCTTACAGCATTCGCATAGCTCACAGGCCTATTACTACTTTACGACATTTACTGACCAACGTTAAAGACAAAGACGAACCCAACAACAGACAGGGAGCGATTTATAAGATCGAATGCTCCGACTGCCAGGCCTCCTACATTGGTGAGACTGGTAGAAACCTTAACACGCGACTAACTGAACACAAACGAGCAACTAGAAATGGCGATGCAAACAATCACATTTCTGAACATCACCGACAAACTAATCACAGAATCGACTGGGACTCTGCTAAATGCTTAACCTACAGTACAAACTATTTTCAACGACTGACTCTGGAAAGCTGGTTCACTAACTTAGAACAGGCACCTCTCAACAGATGTCAACAGTTACCAGCACCTTACAAACGACTCATTAACGACGTGAACAAACCGACAAACAGCCCGACAAACAACAGACGGATCGAAACCGACCAATGACTGTTAACAAACTCTACACGAGTCTTCCAGCCAATCACATCACGGCTAAACAGACCAATCACGTTCAACAGACCAGACTTTATAACATCATCGACTGACAACTACTCCTCACTTGACTCTGAAGATGACTATCGCACAGATAGTCGAAACGTCAGTCACCAACAACAGTTCTTTTCAGAACTACACACACCCGGACGATCACACTACACGAACTACTGATACTCCTGGGTTCAAACCATTTACTTTACTAGGAATAAATTAGTTGAATGAAAAGTGCTCGTTGATTCTGTGGGGATTAAGGATGCCGATTTTAGTTTTTCTGATTTTTTAACAGAATTACGTATTACGAAATTAATACGGACTTATGTTCATCAATAAACAGCACCACCAATTTCAAGTGAGAAAGCAGAAGCTCGAAAAAGAAAAGCAGAGTATGACAAACAACTTCAAGAAGAAAGGGGTAAGTTTTTAAAGAAACTGTGGTGCTGCGTCGGTGGGAGAGTATAGCAGGTAATTTAGTGTTAACAACTGGGTTGAAAACGTAAATTAGCCACCGTAAAGGGTAAAATAGCTGACGTTTCGAGCGTTAGCCCTTCGTCAGAGCGATTAGAGGGTTGTGGGTTGTGTGTGGGTTTATATGCAGAAAGTGGAGCAACGCCATTGATTGGAATATGGTGACGAGAAAACAGGAATAAATTAGTTGAATGAAAAGTGCTCGTTGATTCCGTGGGGATTAAGGATGCCGATTTGGAATATAAATTTTTGTTCCAGTATTTTGTTGCTTGTCGCAAACTGCCATATGCTGTTTAGAATGATTAGGAAGATTAAAGTGTCTAGCGACTGGTTTGGATGCGTCCTTGTCACAAATTTCCTGAGCCGATTTACAAGAATGGTGCGCTTTTTTTCCTATTCCTGAATCATTTGCATAACTGAACAAGTGCCATTACTCATTACTTAATGGTAACAGGGACAACATATTGTCAGCTGTGGCGAGCGGCGCGTCTTGTTAAGAGTTTTTGCAAAACCCAATAATTATAGAGTTTTTACAGACATTAAACCTGCTATGTATTAATTATAACTAATTGTCTTCCTTTTTCTTCTGATGACAAGGAAAGTTTTGTATACTTTTGCAGGATTTGGCCGAGAACTTCGATAATTCGGTCCGAGAGGATGATTCAGAAGATACCATAAATTCTCTCGCAGCAGATCGAGGAGATACAGAGGGTGAAATCGACGAAAAGCTGAAAGACTTCAACGACCTCTTTTGTAAAAATGTAATATCTCTATTGCAGGTACCAGAAAGAAAGGAAGACAAACTGAAACCAAAGTTCTTCCGACAACATGATCATATATCAGTAATCAACTTTACATATGTCTCGCTTCTGCATTAGCTGCACTATTTTGTTTCATATCGAAAGAACTTGATTGACATAGATAACAAAATCGAATGATATTTCATTCTTATAATCTAGTTGCTTCGTTTTCGTTTCGAAGGGACCAAAGAGTAGATTTGGGGGCTTTCGTCGAAAATGTTCAACATTGGAAAGTTGCTAACAAACTGATAACTCAAATACAACGGACAAGAAATATCAGGGATATAAAGCAGGTCTAATATAAAATTTGTTTTCTATGTCTCTTTGAACTGCAGCCTGAAAGTGGTCTTAAATATACACACTCTGATCCTTGTGGAGCGACTGGAAAGAGTTGGTTCTATAAAAAGGTAAAATTCATCTACTGAATGACACGCGTTCTGTTCGTTCCTTACTTTTTTCTGGTCTTCATCGCATTGAAAGCTTATCATCCCGTGGCGGATCCAGGTTAGCGCTGCATGGCTGATCCGAACCACCCTCACCTGACCTCTGGGTATTCATATTACTTGTCTGAACTCAAAGTTCTTCGAACGACATGATCAATATCAGTAATCAACTTTAAATGTTTTAATTTATATTATCTTGCAATATTTTTTTTGCTTATGAGGGTTCTAGTGGAAAAAAGAAAATAACTGTGTTTGCCGAATTAAGTATTGGACCCTCAAATAAAAAATTCACGGCTCCACCCCTGTTGTCAAGCAGTTCTTTATGTTTGGCAGCCCTGAAGACATTACTTATTCCTTAAGTAACTTTTTTTATTTTGCTACATAGGACTTGCGACGAAATTATGTATACCCTGGCGCCAAACGCAGGCAGATCGTGTCAAAAATAAAATAGCAACGTGCGAGGATAAAAAAAAAGAGGTGTGTTTCAAAAAGGTCGGTCCCGTAAAACATTACATTTATTCTCTTACGGAGGGTACCCTATCTTGGTGTTTGAAGAATTACTCTCTAACACTCGGTTGAATTTTCTTTATTTCCTGGTTGAGCTCCTGGTACAATTCTTACTCTCGGGAACTAGCCAGTCTTGATCTTATTCACCACAGTTCAACTTATTCCTTTTGACATAAGTCCACACTGTTCTACTTTGCTATATTCTCTGATTGAAAGATGCTGTGCACCAGCTTATAAAGGTGATACCAAAGATGACACTTCTGAGCTGTCAATGTTCTTACATCGCGATCGCTCCGTTTCAGCCAGCGAATCACGTTAGAGTAGGTACGACAGTTCCTGCATACTAAGTATGCACCTTCGAATTGTTTACTGAATCACAAAATCATCTTCTACCTTAAATTTCTTAATTTTACGGTTAAGACCGGCCAGAAAGAAGGCAAGATTGATGATATAAAAATTATGATTAACCTATTGGCAGAATTGAAATTACGCTTGAAAAGTAGTTTACGAGAAAATAGCCTTAGAAGATTGCTTTATAACAACAGAGTAAACAGAAAATTTGGAGAAAAAGGGGCGTACTTAAGGTACCGCCCCTAAGAAAACTACGTGTTATTCGCATAAGTTATATAATTACAAATTCAGTGCGGGGATGAAAAAGCATAAGCTATTTACAATCAGAGTCACCTTTTTTAAAAAAGAGGTGTTGAAGGTGTTAACTTAAAATTTGAGAAATATTCTGGAATCGTGAATTTGACTTTAGAATTTGACCAAAAAAAACCAGTCTGATAGTAATCAATAGTATAAGAAGTAAGAGTTTCCAGGAATTCCTGTGCGAGGTTAACTTTTACCAGAGAGATTTACAACTAGAAAATTGACATAATTAAAAATATAGCTTATCACAAAATAGTACAACAAGATCTAATCACCGTAGAAACGGAGCAACTGTTTTCGTACCAAATTCACAACCGCAATAAGAAAAAGGTGAAAGAAATTGTACTTAGATGAGATCGCCAAAAGGGATAAGAAATAGTCCACCTGTCTTATTATAATTTTTGTTTCGAATGGCTTAAAGCAATATAATATTTCCATTCTTTTTCCCAACACCAATATATGGAAGCCCTTACAATATTTCAGATTAAATATAGTTCTATTTTTATCGCTTAACATTGGGTAGAAGATCCTTTTTGTCTCGCTCTTTCACCCCCGCGTACTTTTCTCGGTACAGGGATTTGTCAAATTTTTTGGGAGCTCATCGCAATTTTGGAAAATTGCCGGTGACTGATCGCCTACCACGTACTCTGACACACTTTGTATTTCTGAAACTGGGATAAATTCCGGCAAAACACTATCCAATTTTTCGGTCTCCTGGTTGGTTTTGAGTGAAAGAGATTGCATGAGGCCTGATACGCTTTAGTGATCTGGGAATTTATATTTTTCCGAGTGAAAATTGAAAAAGAAATGGAATTCATAAGTTAAAGAATGAGAATTAGCACGGAAAAAACCGAAAAAGCTGAACACTCATTCCTTTTTTGTCCAGTATCAATCCCGGGTATTGATCCCACAATGCCTCTGCATTATTTCTCATGGAGTAAATGATTCTTCTCTTACAGCCCAAAAAGACCACGATAAAGACTATTTTCAAGGAAAAAGAAAGCGAAGAAAACATGTGCCGCGTTATGTCCCTTTTAGCAAGAAAGCACGGGGATTCTTGGCTACTTTAGAGAAGATAGTAAGATCTCACATGACACTAGGTGACTAATTAACGAAAATCTAGCAAACGTACATAGTCAACAAAGATCTAGCAAAAGACGCATAGTTAACGAAAAGATCTGGCAAGAGACACAATGAACGAAAATCTAGCAAACGCACAAGCTCAACAAAGATCGAGCTAAAGACACAAAGTCCACGAAAATCTAGCAGAAGACACAGTCAATGAAGATCAAGCAAAAGCACAAAGTCAGCGAGGACTTAGCAAACCTTCGAAGTCACATTGTAGCAGTTAACCCTTTACACCCTGGCATCAGTATGCATATTCTCCATACTGTTTTCTATACATTTCCTGAAGCGCTGGCATGGAGAATTTGTTCAAAAATCAAGAAATTTATAAGTTGGTGATCATTTCCTTGATTCTAGTACTTAGTTTCGAGAGGAGTCGAGATGCCTCAGTAAATTACATTGTGGCCAAAGCGGATATGAAATTGACGATGACAAGATCCCATTACATAGAACCCAGCACTGTAATGAATCTGCATCCTCAAGGAAGGCGTCTCTGAGTGCGTCCAGCCGTACAATGGGCACTTGAAGACGTTGCAAGCATTTGGAACTATATGGGAAGTAAAATGCAAAGCCCTGTGTTCTTAAGAAAGTGGGTAGAAGTCTGGGGCAGAATTTTATATTCTCTTAAGCTGTGCAAGTTAGCTGCAATTTCAGCGCGATCGAAGAGTATTTTGCCGCTACGATATTGCAGGAGTTTCTCACTGACAGGTGCTTAAATATTGATTTAATTTCATAACGATTTTCTGATTCAAATGTGAAAATCAGTAAATCAAAAGGCCCTCCTTTATCACACTGGATTACGGTTTACTCTGTCAATCATGGCTAAAACCATGGTGATAGCGATACGCAAGCATGAGGGAGAAAAAGCACAATCTGCATCGGTTATTAAGGCAAGTCTATGATTTCCAAAATTTTCTTATCTACAGCCCACGAAACACGGTAGCCTCAGGTCTTAATGAGCCACAAGACTCCAAAATACAGAACAGCAACATAAGACTTGTTCGAGATTTAAAACGAAAACAGTTTTCAAATGGTTGATACAGCTTAGCATCTTACAAATTGCTTAAGAGACAAATGTAAACTATCTAAATGATAGCTTACAAATGCAAAGATCTTGCCTGCTATGGTTATTTTTTCTTACTGGTATTTAATGCTATCATTATCATCATAATTAATGTTGTAATTACTACAATTATTACAACTCCTCTGCTATTTTGTGCGTGATGCTTTTATTCCAGTGTTTTAGAAAATTTTATAATGTAGATAAAATTTTATGCAAATAATTATTCCTGTATGTGAGTAAGTTACGTGTCTTAAGTTAACAGTTAGACTTTGGATCACTAATGCACAACAGGTATCAAAGTTACTGTAGAAGTGTAAGCTAAAGTAGTTTTGTGAGTAATCCTCATCATCTATGTTAGCCTTGTAGCCATGTAAGTTATGTTAGTAATGGTATTATTGTATTTCTGAGTCTTGTATAAAAAAAAAAAAAAGTTTAAAATGGAATTTAGAATAGAGGTTTTCGCAGAATTTCCCACTTGCGTTGCTGAGAATTCCGCACACGCTGGTTCAGTAATCTTGGACTGTATACTTTCTCTTGATTCAGGCTTTATTGACGACAATTCAGCATTACACGTTCCGTTCTGCGATCTATCTACTCCATTACAATCTAATCCAAGGGCTACAAAAATGTTAAATTTATTAGCTGAGGAAATCCACACCCAGATACGTAATTCTGTGTGGGATTCAAGATTCACTTACGTTCTACAACACTAATTGGGCACTAATTTACTATTAAACATGGCTTTACTTAACAATCATGCTGCTAAGTTCCTACGCGCTTAAACACCCTGCAAATACCTAGTTTCATACATCACTGCTCGCAGAACTAATTTGATTACCCTATGCCGCTCCCAATTACATGTTACTTCTAACATGTTACTTTAACGGTAACGAAATTACAACTCACTTAATACATAATTAAATTCATAATAAATCAAGGAAATAAATTTTTGCGTGGAAACATTTCACAAAAGAGGTAAAACCCAAAAAATCCCTTCAAATTATTATCTTACCTCAACATTTACATAAAATCTGTCTGCTTTAGCATTTGGATCAAATGATGCTTGATCTGAAAAAATAAATATGAAAAAAAGTGTCTAAGAATTTCAGTTTTTAAGTACATGTATCCTTCCACAAGTGAAGTACAATTTTCACATTACACTATACCTTGGAAACTGCTTAAAAGTTTAAATTGCCTAGCTACACGTTAGTTTGGTAATCTAGGTAAAACCACCTACTTCATCCAGCTCTGTGTATTCACTCTTTGGCCTATGAAATAGTGTTGAGAAAATTACATGAAAATCAATTGAAATGATGGGATGAGAATGCCGAATAATTTCTAGCCTTATAAAGAAAACAATAACACTTGTGAAGACAGATTTCCCTTGAGGAAACAATGTATATAATTTGTGATGTAAGATTAGCTTGCGCATAGGCGTACCCTCCCCCCTCATGGAGTAGTGTCAAGGTTTTCATAGATTGACGTGCATAAGTCTGTGTATCCATGCACGAGAGCTATTGAAGCCAGTGCTATTATGAATCTACCATCCTCAAAAAAGGCGTCTCTGTTTACATGTCACATGCACTGAAAGACATTGCAAGCATTTGGCATTTTATAGGAAGTAAAATGCGAAGCACTGTGATCTAAAGAAAGTGGCTAGCAGTAATTTGTTCTCTGGTTCTGCATTTACTTATCGTTTTAGTAAGCTGGGATTTCAGCGCGATCAAAGAACAAATGGACGCTGCGATATCGCTGGAGTTGATTCGATTTCGATACCATTTTCTTATTCAAATGTGAATGACAATTACATGTAAATCATAAGACACACCCTATGGGCTTGTCACACAGGATTACAGTTTGATCTGTCAATCATGGCTAAAACCCATGGTGATAACGATACACAGGCATGAGGAGGAGGAAGCACAATCTTCATCAGTTATCAAAGCACGTCTGTGACGTCTATGATTTCAAAAGTTTTCCCATTCGCAGCTTGCCTCAGGTAATTAAAGACAGAAAACATATTTATGGAAACGAAGCTCCTGAATTGCAGCCCGACGGTAGCTATAATTCGCGGCGAATTAGTGTATCGGCCTTTAAGGCAATGGGAAATAAAGGCTTTGGTGAGAGAAAAGAACAGCAGCTTTTTCTTTGGCATTTCACTCCACCAGAAGCTTTGGTCGGTTCTTTAATGGAAGCCTAATTGTACCTTTCTCAAATCTCATCAATAAAGAGGGTATCCTCCATGTAATGTTATGTGTCATGCAGTCGCCCTTTATCACCTGGGCCCAGTTGTTTGAAGACCGATTAGCGCTAACCCAGGGTTAAATTATTATAGGTTTCTATATTTCTCTGCTCAAAAGCCGTTTTAGGATGATTTTACCCTTTTCTTTCTAGAGCATTTAATCATCAAATTGAAGACAAAAAGAGTTAAGCTGAATTTTCTTTTCAAGCTTTCAGATGTTAAAACAAGTTTTATATTAACCGTGGGTTATCTTCGACCCAGCTTTGAACAACCCGGCCCTGATCATGAAAGAGTTATCCATGTTCGTTATGTTTCATGGGCTCGCACTAGCATCATGTATGGAGTGTTTTTTAAGTATGTTTTGTGACTCGAGTTCTCCATTAAAATCGTGCTTCTTCTATCGCTTTTCGGATCGAAATTCTAATACCCCGCACCACCATTTGTCTCTATTTTTATGGCTGTCTTGCAGGCGAATGATTTCTTGGCAAATAAAACGGGTAATCTTAACAAGCTAATTGAAGGGGTTATAAGAATCCTTTAGTTAAGAAGGGGTATCCCCCTTTAAAGTTGGGGGACTCCAAGATTTCACGAATCCCAAGAGCTTTGCTTGTCTACGGGGGGCGTTCACGAAAGAGCCGGAAAGTCCAGTGAAGGAAGCTATCCGGAGAAAAGCAGATTACCAGGCACCTCAATATTCATCTAGAGGAAGGCATTTCTCCGCTAAATGTACACTTGGAATCTTTCCAAGCTTTGGTCAATTTTCTATTGATGGTCAATATCCTTTAAACAGAAATATCAGTATATAGAAATAGGGAAAAAACCCTTTTGCTATACGGGGAAGCTCTGTAATTACCCAAGTGTAACCTCCGGTCTGAAATTTCAGGCAAGTTACTTTATAAAGTGGATATATAAATAATCAAAATCCTTTAGAGAAATAATGAAGCTGATTAAAACGATTGCGTTCTTAATGAAAACCACGTCTGGCAGCAGAGATGTTGTTTCCGCTTAGGTTTGTACAAAATTATTTGCTTTATATTTCACCTTTGCTTGACTTACCTAGATTTGTGTTAAGTCGGAAGAATTTTATCTCGGAAATGAAAGTAATATAGAAGTTTCGATTTGACTATTTGTTGTTTTTTCTTATCCTCTACAGATATATGTAGAAAGAATAAGCCATTAAGCTCTTAGCCTCTCGTTAGGTTAAGCACGCTCGTACAAACATTCGTGATCTAACCACTGACACACTGACAGCTTCGTTCCGATTGGCTAATATTTTTTCCGGTTGCGGAACGGAAGTGGTAAAAAAGTCTTGGGGGAGGGCTAGTTTATACCGTCTTCCAACCGACACCCTTGCGCTGGCGTGGGGAGGGTCGGGTGAAATCTGAGCTTGGTTTGTGATTAGTTTGAATTGTAAATACGGTTAATCGAAGGCTTATGATCGACCACTTCGGTCCACATCATGTGTCGACGGCGGATGATGAACGAATGTCGGAAATCGAGCAGGCTTTTGAGGTGGTTAGAGGCGGGCAATTGCACTGACTATTTGGCTTGACTATTACACGTTTATCGACTTTTAACGTACCCGAAGCTGGGAGGTGCGCGACATTTGGAACGGGAAATTCGGCGAAGTTCTGGAGGCTTTCGGCCCAGACGGTCCTGGAAGTTGCATGCCTTGTGTTCTTCCTTACTTTCCTTTGCCTTTAAAGGAGAACTGAAGTCCAAATTCATGTAATTTTTTTCACCGTGTATCGTACATTTTTTTATTTACATTTCAGAATAAAGTGATTATTTTTTAATTCTAGGAACATTGTACCTGTCCCTTGTTAACTAACAGGTGAACAAAATTAGTACAAATAGACTATATATAAGTTGTGGATATTATTCTTTAAATAATGAATTCTTTTAACCTTCTTTACTTCTATGTGAATAAAAACTTAATACAACTGGAAATTCTAAGTTGAAACCAGTGCAGGCTTTCAACCAAAGGAGGGCAGGGTCAGGTGTTATATTTTCCAAGAAAATCCCATTGAATCATTGTGTAACCATACAGTAGCATAGTTTATCCCCCATACCCACATTTTTCATTCTCTCAAAGGGTCACTAACCCATACCATAACAGAGTTAATATTTTTTCCGTTATAGTATATTGCCTCTATAACTGCACAACCTAGTTGTGGAATCGAAGAACATGCAGCTTCAGCTTTAGAACAGCCTGCACTTGTTGATGTAGTGAATTGTGGAGCAAGTACATCAACCTCAGACAGCTCATCATATCCATTCCCACATGATTTAGGGCCTAAAAGCACGTTGGTTGAGTCACAAGCAGTGCAGGTAAATTTGCCAAACAAGGGTGTGGATTTTGGGATCCAAGTCAATCTTCGTGGTCTCCATTTAATGATGAAATCTACTGACACCCAAGTTGAGGTTGATGTTTCAGAAAGCAGCACCCAGACTGAAGAGGTATTCCTTCCTGAAATTGAAGATAACAAGGAAGAAGCAACTGAAGCTGCTGCTTCCCCAGAAGTCTCTCCAAGAAAAGATGGCATCTACCTTCCCACAAAACAGGAAGATTCAGATGATTCGAACTTGTCAGGATCAGACAACGAACACCAAGGGGAAACAAAATGCAAAAAGCCACAGGATGATACCAAATACATTGTATTTAAACAAGAGCTATTTAAATTGTTTAAGTACTGTCCTGAGTGTGGTGCAGTTGTGATTAAGAGGAACCAATCCACACAAGGAAGCCAATTATTTGTCACCCTAGAATGTATGAATAATCATAAGTACTCCTGGCAAAGCCAGCCAATGCTTGAGGGGATGGCAGCTGGAAATTTGTTGCTGTCATCATCTATTTTGCTCAGTGGCTCTACCTTTACAAAAGTAGCATCTTTGGCAGATATCTTAAATTTGAAAATTTTCTGTGAGAAAACATTTTATAATGTTCAAAACAAGTACTTATTACCCGTAATCAATGAGTTCTGGCTTAAAGAACAAAATTCTACTTTTTCTGAGCTAGGGGGGGCGAGATCTGTGGCTTTCAGGGGATGGGCGTTGTGACAGTCCTGGCCATAATGCAAAATATGGGACATATACCATGATTGATCAGAAAACTGATAAGATTGTTGACTTCAAGGTTGTTCAGGTCAGTGAAGTAAATAATAGCAATGCCATGGAAAGAGAGGGTTTTAAACGCTGTATGGAAAACATCTATGAAAAAGGGGGGAAAATTATGGTTGTTGCAACTGACTGTCATGTGGGCATTAGGGCTGACATGAAAAGAAATTTCCCTGAAGTTGATCATCAATTTGATGTGTGGCACCTTTCCAAGAGTATAACTAAAAAGTTAACTGAAAAAGCAAAGAAGAAAGAATGTGCTGATCTCTCTCTCTGGATCAGATCCATCTCAAACCACCTTTGCTGGTGTGCCAAAACATGTGGGGGAGACAAGGAGATGTTGAGAGAGAAGTGGATATCCATTGTCTATCACACTGCCAATATCCACTCCTGGGATTCAGCTGACCTGTATGAGGAATGTGCCCACCAACCAATCCCTCCAGCTATTGCAAGAACTAAAAGGTGGCTTAGGCCTGGCTCCTCTGCTCATAATGCATTGAAGGAGGTTGTATTCGATAAAAATCTGTTGAAGGACATTCAGCAACTAACACTAAGTTGTCATACTGGCAATTTAGAGGTGTACCATAGTGTGCAGACCAAATATGCACCCAAACGGCAGCACTTCTCTTATAATGGCATGATTGCTCGAACTCAGTTGGCAGCCCTAGACCATAATGCCAACACTGGTAGACAACAAGCCACTGTATCCAGGGGTGCCAACCAAGGGGAGCTGCAATACAAGGTAGTGTTTCCGAAAAATACAAAAGAATGGGTGGCAAAGCCCATATTTGAGAAGACAACCAATTATCCTCTCAAGCCAATGCTTAATGCCATTGTAGAGAGAAAATGCTTAAAACCACAAGAGAGGAGTGCAACAGTCACAGCACCACACATTCCTGAAAACATTGCCAGCAAACCCTGGCCTCCTAAAGCAGATGTCATTGCTAATCATACTTCGAGATTTTCGAATAATTAAATACAACAACTTTGTCAATAACACAATCAAATGAAAATAAAAGCAATTATCGTAGCAAAAAGCAATCAAAGTTAGGTTTGAGGTTTATTTCATTCAGGCCACGCAGCTATCCCTGGCAATGTGGATAATTTAATAACTGCAGAAGGGATGACATTCGTTTGGCTCTGCATGGCTTTTGACTGAATCACTATGCAGAAATGTGTTAGTAATTCATATCCTCGATAAGTAATTGTATATTTCACGCAAATTTTAGAAAGAAACCGTAACATAAGGAAAGAAGAGCCTCTGATGTTATACACGCAAAGGATATGTTACTAATCATTATTAAAGGACATTACGGATAAAGTTCAAAGTTCCAGATCTGCTTCTCGAAACCCCACGTAATTACCACTCTCTTCAGGAAATGTTTTACGTATGGCCGTGACGACGCATGCTGGCACGATTCTTCGCCGGTTTTTTCCTAATACCCCATGTGCCCACCAAGTAAAATTGTCTGTAGGCTGCCAAACGCCAAGTTCTAGAGAACAAGAGGATATAAAGTCACAAAAGCGATTGACTTAATTACGCGTACAAAATAAGAAAGAAAAAGACAGTTTACCTGTTGACGATAGGGTAGGGAATTGGATTGAGCCGCGCATTGTGGATTGCAACCAATGCCGTGCTCAAAACATCCGTGTCCAAGCATACAATACCAAATTTCGTATGTTCTGTTATACATCTAACGCCTATCAAGAAGAAAAAAGTCTTGACATTTTCTTTCCCTCACTATTTTAATAATTTTCATCCATCAGACCTTATAATTGTAATTACAACTAAGATCGAGTTTGCAATTGTCCACCTTTTGTCACTCTTAGCAAAGAAGCGGTCGCTTCAAACAAAATACTCGTGAGAATAATCACATAATAAGTACAAACCTGAATTGTCGAACTTTTGATTAAGCTCCTCTAGTTCTTGGCAGCAGTAACATTCATTTCCCACCGGCATAAGCGCACAAGCACCGCACAAACACCATTCGGTGTTTCCCATCCTCGAAGTATTGTCTTCTTCGTGGGCTTCTACCTCCTGTCCTACACTCTCTTCCTGAGGTGGTTCTTCTCCAGGCTGATATACTGGTTCGAACTGAAATGGTTCTATTCCGCTCATGACGAAGGGTCGACGAAGAAGCAATTTGTATTAAAATTTAGCTGAACGATAACACGTTCTAAAGTGATCCCCATAACATACGTCACAGGCTCATTTGGAAGACCGCTGATTTAAAATTGGTGCCCACGGTTTGAAAGCCGAAATAGCGCGAAAATACAAACTTTAAAGAAATATTTCTCCAAGGTAAGACACATTTAGCACAAATAACGCCTGAAATCGAGAATTTCGTCACTTTGGCTATCGAAAGAAATTAACTCAATTTTTGGCTTCAGTTCTCCTTTAAAGGGGAATTAACTGTCCCAAAACCCCGCAAAATCACTCGAGACAACATAGAAAAACAAAGGTAAGTGAAATTTTAATTATCTGACTGTCATTAAGCGGATTTTGGGGATGAAATGTCACGATTTGCGATATTTATGGAAATTTCTTGGGATCACTTGCGTCTTGCCGAGATCGACCGTTGCAAATTACAAACAATGTAAGAGTTCAACTAGCGTATCAAATAACTGACGTTACGCGGCCTCAAACCCACAGGGTTGTCTGCCTGTGATCTACACGATTATTATACAGTCAAAACAATTTAGTATACTTAAGGATTGTTAAGTTAATTTATTTATCGACCTCAGCCACTGAGAACCCAGACAATTTGCAACACAAGTTAAGGCATGTTGCAGTGTAAAGCTTTAAACAAATAAGCGGCTAGTTATTGGAAACTTGTCAGGTTCACGTTATTTTAAATGTCACCCACGAACTATCACGAGTCCCCCACGATTTGATGAGAGTCACGCACGTCATCACACCAACAGCAACCGCTGTGCTAATAAACAAGTTTAAACAAACCTTACCCGATTCATTTTGATCATTCTTCATCAATTTCATCCATTAAAAGTAAGTGACTTGGGACAAAAGTCAACTGTTACGTAGTTCGATCTGTACCAAGCAGTATGCATCAATTCCATAAATATTTAGGTGCGTTTCTTTAGTCTAACTATTACTATTACTCGCGCGCCTTTCGCGGCCACCCTCGAAGCTGGCGTGGACGCTACAGCCATCTCAGAAGGTATTGGAGGTATATGAGATTGCTCGCAAAGAGTATATCGGTTTCCTTATCAGCCATCTTCGAAAAAAGATAATGATAATGAAAAAATGGTAATAATATGATTGCAAAATTTTTTCTCAAACAGTTCAGAAAGTTGAAATTGAGTGCAGAAAGATGAAATTAAATTGATTGGAAGGAGAGTCGCGAAAGCGCAAAAAGACAAAATAACAAACAGGTTAGGATAAAGTAAACGTTTTTATTCCTAAAAAAAAAGAAAAAAAAAACACTCAAAAAAGTACAAGCAACTGCCTGGCGGTCGGGAAGTCTTGGGCTTCCAAAGACGGCTATGACAAAAGTGTTGAAAAGTAGGAACCGGAGGCCTTGAACAAATTCATGGGGAGTTTATGTGACAGTTTGTAGGGAAGATGGGAATTAAATTGCGAGGGTGATAGCCTTCGTGTACTGGTTACTGCTGTTAAGCGAATTCTTGGAATGGCAGAAGGGAATATGTTTCGCCACGGAAATTATACTTTCTCTTCCCTGGGACTTGAATTAATGACTAATCAACGAATTATTAAGATAATGGTGAAAATTCACAAACATATTACCCACCAGCCTTCGTTTATCTGACAGATGTTCACATAAAGTCAATCGCCATTAAAAGTTCCTTCTCCAAGTTTACATTTTGAAGTAAAGGGTCAATATTTTCATTATCGTGAATTTACGAGAATGATGTCATAGTAAATATATATGTGTGGATTATTTCAACTTCTGTTATTACTGGGAGCTAAAAATATTGCAATATAACTGGAGAACTGTAAACTTTAGTTCTGTGATACGAAATCTTATTCGTGACTGAATTGTACCATAATGCACTGATTCTTTGTTTAACATGAATATTTTTTTGCCGACCATGTCATTTCTTAGTGGCAACACAGGTGGTGAAAGCCCAATTAGTTGAGGAGGGTTATTTTGGAGATACAGAAAAATCTGACACCGAGGATGAAGATTTTGATCTTATGGATAACAACGAAAACGAAATAGAAGAAGGTGAGTTCCTGTCTTTATGCATGTTGGTACTCTGAGATAACTAAGGTCGCAAATTTTAGAATTAAGGTAGAGGATGAATCTAATTAATTGCGGCTAAGTTTTACGGAATGCAGGAGGAATCCTTTTCCTCTATCACGCACCGACTTTGGAGAAATGGGATTCATATTACATTTGCGTTTTCAATTCCTTCTTTGAATTTTAAATTAATTAATTAATTTGCAAACGCATTGACAGAGACAGGACTAAAAACTTTGGCTCAAAAATAACTCGGTATGTGCACACAAGTAAATAGTGCTTTTCGCGCGCGCGCTTACTACTCAGTTCAGTGGTAACTGAACTGAGTGGACGGCAATTTGTATAGGTAATCACATGATTTCGAGTGCAGTTTGGAATAAATAAGCACGAGTAAATTTTTCAAAGACTAACAAAACTGCATGAGTCCGTAGGGCGAGTGCAATTTGTGCTCTTTGAAAAAATTAACAAGTGCTTATTTATTCCGAATTGCATGAGAAAAATCATGTGATTACGTATTAATAATATACATGAAAAATACGAGGTAGCTTATCGTAATTACGCAAAAGCAAAGCGCGTGCATCAAGTGTAAAAATAATTTATTAAAACCCTGCAAGTGACTTTGTGTGTTCGGTCAAAACAACCGCGTACGATCAAAGGAATAGTATACAATGATATTTTCACATCTTTAAGGCGCAAAGAGTTCAAAGTCCGGCCTAACAGTTCAAGGAATAGTTCAATATGTGTCCAAATCACTTTCGATGAAATGGAATTGTCGTTTGCGAGGTTTAACCTTGTTTGTTTTTAATTTCGGCGTAGAATCGCTCGAGTTAAGTGTTAAGTTGGGTCGACTCGTAATTTTCGATTTCCTTGGCAACTCCCTTCTCTAAACGCCACTTTTTTCCAAACCGACAACCAAAAAGCAGTGCTTTTTACAGTGTTTTCGTCGTTAGAGCTGTTTTTCAGCTGCTGTACTGTTTTTGAGGTGGCGAAAGAAAACCTACTTCAAACGGCGGCCATTGTTTTGCTCGCAAATTTTCAGCGTATCCAGATGTTGCGATATCCAAGGCTCACACTTGATTGGCTATCTGAGAATTTCTTTGATTATTGATCAATCAGAATTAACCCTCCTTTGCACTGAATTACCTGAAAGCTGCACTTATCTTTACCAATCAGAACTGAGTAATTTTTTCATGTATATTATTAGGCTGAAATTATACCTGTGACTTCAAAATCGAACGAGCGCGCAGCGCGAGTTCCATTTGAAATCACAAGTATAATTTCAGACCAAAATTGCACGACGCGAGGTTCAATTACCACTTTATTACATCCATTTTGAAATCGCCTAAATACAGGACTTGGTCAGTTAAAATATTTTGTGGATGCAGCACTGAGCCGGTTTGAAATTAAATTCATCCATTTTTTTGGGGGAAAAATAAGAGTTTTGGAAACAAAAGCTGCAAAATTTGCCATATGATACTCTTTGTCTTTCATTTTCCTGCAATTTGATTGGTTACTTTAAACAAGCCTTGAAATCTTATTGGTTGGTTTGTTTTTGGTGTAGCCTCCTCAATGGCTGGGAAAGAGATGCCATTTAAAGCAAAATGGTGCGATTCGTAAATAGATCGCACCAATCAGATCCAATCAGATTACAGGGATCACCAGTGATTTCAAAACGGGCGCAATAAAGCTTGGAAGTGAATAGCAAGTACTATTCACCTCAGAGCAGCCGATAAGACAAAATCGCGCGTCAAGAGTTTAATTTCTGACCATTCTTCGGTATATGGAGCTGAAGAAATGAAGTAATTTTTTGGTATCTGTGGGGTATATATCAAAACAGTTATCCACTTCAGGATGGTGAATAATTGTTATAGACACAGAAAGACAAATACATCGAAGTAAACTTGGTGTATAGTAATCTTTTAAAGTAAAAAGAAATTCAATTGTCGTTAAAAGCTTCAGTTACACGTTTTGAGCGCCTGTTGACGAAAGAATCTTGGCAGTTTTTGATCGTGCTCATGGTCTTTTCTTGCCTACCAACCGCATTCGTGTTACAAATTTGCACCCTTGTTACATGAGAACTGGACTTTTTTAGCGAATTGAACTGAGTGATTTTGTTGTACATGTTATTACAATTATGCTATTACTTTATGCTGTGCTTATTACAATTACGTTGGCGAAACTTTAGCCTTGTTCCACTTAGTCTTATATATTAAAATATATAATTTTTCATACGTTAGGCTGGTCTCGGTTAGTGGAGACGAGCGAAATAGTAGGGGAAAACGATTTTTAGAAGAAACTGCAACCATTTTTCACCTGGGCGGAGAGCATAGCACAGACTATTAAAAAATCTAGAGACCCGAATTGAGCAATAACGAGATAATTTCTAATTTCATATAATACGACGAAGAAATTCAACGGCATATGATTATTAATGAAAATACAAATAAAATGACTGGACAAAGGTCGGTTTTTATCCAACTCGACGTGAGTTTTTCGAGAGGAGAAACTCGACACTGATGAGGGAAAATCAACGCACGGGCCTCAGACGCAACGTGCGTAATACCCTGGATTGTGCGCAGATGTACCGAAACAACTTTTTCACAGGGTACAATTTACATACTAGATAATATCGCTACGTATAGACAACGTTGAAATTTGCTGAATAATGCAGTTGTAGTAGTCATAGGAAAATAGCGTTCACTGGCGTGGGTTGACAATTACATCTCGCTTTGTTACATTCACTTCTATTCGACTTTAATCGGTGACGACCAGTGGATTTCCTTTTTGATATTTATCTATATTTACCAAAAATTCGCCATGGAAATTTTAAGCTCAGTCGCACAATCGGAAAATCTTTTTTCACACGCTGTCTATTCACGTTCTGACTTCATGACTCCAGTGTTCACTCTATCACGGTTTTCCCTTGCGATTTTAATTTGAAGGAATTAATTAAAACCGAATGAAACTTTAAATGAAGACGCATGTAAAAAACGCACTGACAGCATGGTGGCCACGTGCATTTCATGCAAGGCTGCATTCGGAGTCGGTGTTACCGCCAACCGACAAATTATTTACAGGACAGCGGTCTTTAACCCGGAAATAAGTAAACTGAAAACGAAACGAGTTGAAACGGGGGCGCCCCTAGCCAGTTGGAATATTTAGTCTTGCCTTCTTCCTAAGAGCAGAATTTAGCTGCTATTTGCCTGACAAGGAGACATTTTCAGAATTTTCGACTAAGGTTTGTACCCAGCATTTAGTCATTTGACTTCACCGACGAGCGACAACTAAATAACATAGCAAGCTCAAAGGAAACAAAATCGAAGAAAAGATTAACTTTCTTTACGACTGGATTTTCTAAATATTACTAACCGTTCCTATATTCTTTGCACACACAACAGATGGTCATTGAAGCTATGGACCATAGCCACGGGGCCTACCTCAAAACTTTCATGTTAGCCTTCGATACCATAAAGAACCTCGTCGCCAAGTATTTATTTGTCCGACGTTGCCAACACTTGAGTTCATAAAGACACTGCTATAACCTGAGTACGAGTGGAAAAAATCAGTGTGATCCACGAAATTCGTCTTCAGAAATGGGTCAGTAGTTTTAACTTCAGCCATTACGCATTTGCGAGCTTAAAGTTATGAATAAACTGTTATTTCCGCGTAAATAAATTTCCTAGAAAGGGTTACTGTTTGGATACGACATATTTATGTTTGTCTCTATGCTTGGCGATGCTACGAAAACGCTGCTACATATCGCCTTAGCACCGGTGCGAATTCCTCTCGCCCTGTTCTATATGCCACATTTTGATAACATGCAGAGGAGATATTTTTTTATCTTTAAATTGATTAGCTTGTGTGAAGACTATATGCAAGGTATCTATAATTCTATTCATTGCAGTGTGTTGTTTCTTTAAGTACTTATGAACATTAAGACAATTCTTTTAGCAATATTGCTCGAAATTATAGTGAATTTACGATTTTCAACCAAAGAAATAATACCATAGGCGTCCTTGTCATGAGAGTTAGTTTGGTAAATATCATATATTTGCCTGTTTTGATCAAGACAAATTTATTTACCTAACTGCGATGTCCTGAAGATGAAGACTTTAAGGACATCCAACTCTCATTTAGTAACTTAAAGATGATCTAAAAATCGTAATTTATATCGTGGTAGTTCGATAAGTAGTTCGCCTTTGAAGCCTCTTAAGTCATGAAAACGTATGAAAACATGGCGGCTTCGGAAGTTAACGTTTCAGGCTATCTAAGGGTCAGTTGAAGAGCCGTTTTATAGAATGGTAAATATCTGTCATAGACGGCTTTGACTCTGAAATTATTTCGTCCTCGAATCTAGTTATGGTTAGTTAGACTAGCAAAGGATGGTCATTTGGATCATGGTTTTCTTCGGGTAGTTTCGATTAGACTCGTTGAAACAGGAACTGTTTATGAAACGGGAAAGTCCCTTTCAGGTCGGAATTGCATTGATTACCATATCACGTGCGGATCATCAATGCTCCAGACCATTTATGACTCAAGAATCGACGTTTTCAAGAGTGACAAGAACGTGATAATGCTCAACATAGATCACGTCGATATTTGCCTCCTTCAATTCTTTTCTTGTGGGCACTGTTCAAAACGTTTTGAAAGTTCTATATTTGGTCATATTTCTTAAAACCCAAATACGTCATTTGAATTGACATCATTAGTTAGGAGAAAGCTGTTAGGGATAGTTGATTCTTACAGTTCTCAAACTTCACGCGAAAACCAATAACCACTGAAAGCAGGAAAGGCTAAAGTGAAAACAAAAAGTAAATTTCATACCAGATGGGCTCCTTCAGGGGCCGTTCTGTACTCCGATTACGTGACAAGCCTCCTCTTGTGTTGCGTGACAAGCCGAAACGATAACATAAATATTGAATTTTAAGTAAGTTGTCATGTGTTACCCAAACCGAAATTCTAACTACACCTTTCAGTGGTATCTTTTCTTCTTGTCCAAGAGAAACTCCCGCCCAAGGTAACATATTTGATAGATTGAGATGTTGTAATATTTCATGTCTCGCTCATTGGATCGTATTAACGTGATAAAATTGCGCACTATTAGTATTCAGGCTATTTTTATTATATCATGTTTAAGGCTCTAACATAAGCTAATTGTAATACCATCAGATTTCTCCATGAACAATAACGCGCTTGACCCGAATGTTGGGATGACTGAGAGTATTATTCATGAGCACCAGCTGCCCAAGTTGATTGGACCGGAAAAGTGGAGAGACTTGGCACGAATGCTAGACTTCAGCCAAAATGAAATTGACATTATCAGTGAAAAAAACAATTGCCCCAAGGAATGTTGTATAGCTGTCCTCGTAAAATGGATCCATCGAGGGGGACAGGATGCTACTGTTGGAAAGCTTGTAGATGCCCTGACTAAGATAGAACTTAAGAGCGTGGCTGACGTATTACTGGGTGAGTAAAATAGTTTCGATCATATACTTATTGTTCAGTATTTTCAGGAGAAGAAGAACCAAATTTCGTCTTGGTTCCATCTATTTATCTATTTTCGTCAAAATGGCATAGCGTAGTTGACAAAGTAGCTGGCATAATTATGTTTCCCTAATGATATTTACTGCACAGGGTATTGCTAGAAATTTGAAGCCAGGTCAAATATTTAAAGACTTCCTGTAAAAACTCTTTAGAATCCCCGACGTGATTGTGAGTGTTTTTCAGGAGAGAATTTCTTTGAATTTAACCTTAGAAATCCGGCTCTTTTCCAGTGCATACATTTGCATGAGATGAGGGCAGACTGTAGGAAGTATTGTTTAAACACTCGACCTCTGAAATATTCAAACAGCTTCCGTCCTCTCTGGTGATGTTTTTAAACAAGTGTGCAGCGAAATGCGAGGAAAAAATGGGACTTCTTAAGATTAAAACCATAGTACTCACTTCCGAACACCAGAGAGGGTTTTTCGATCGTTTTTCTTTTCAATACTCTTTATTACTTTCTTCTGATAAGTTCAAACATGTACAAAAACCATAATACACATTTTAAAATGGTTTGTTTAAGGTCCGATCAATGGTAAAAAAACCATCTCTATTGAAGTTAGAGGAACTATTGAGGTAGACAATGCAAACCAGGTTAGTTCGTTATTCTGTAGCAATTAACATTGGTTGCTGAACTGTTCTGTCATATGTAAACTTCGTAATGGGCCACCCTTACCACAGAGTCTCTGTGACTCAGTGGTAGAGCATCACAGCGCGGAATCCAAAGGTCTGAAGTTCGATTCCTCATGGAGAATCAGAATTTTTTCTTTGTCCCACGCTCGTGACAAGACGAGAACTATCTTTCTCTGTTCAGTGAAATGTTCCAAAAAGCCATGGTTTGGTTTATTAACTGTACACTTTTTCCTTCCCTGGATTAGATCATATTTGGCAACGACAGTACTGGGAGGTCAACGTTCTTTGTGTGGGAGACCAAAATAAAAGAATTTCTTACATCTTTGAAGGTAACTATTAATTTAGAGGTTGACGTAAGCTCATGGAAACAAAAACATTTATGGCAAGCAAAATTAGCAACTGCCTATTTCACTATGGTAATACTTTCTGAAACAATTTAAAGTAAGTTCAGGCAAAACTGCACCATAATTATTTTAGATCAGAATTAAACGTTCTCTTTAATTTATTTCCAGTTTATTATTTTCTGCAAGAGGTGGATAATGATAACAAGAATTTAAAATGCCATTTCCGCTAAACTTGACTTTGTAAGTTGTCTTCCATTGATTTTGTAATGGCGCGGCAATCTTTTGAGAGAGTTACGCGAGTTTGCTTGGCACAAAGTTGACGTTTTAAGCAATATTTTTCTTGATTTGAATTCCCCATAAAGATTTTGAATGCATGTATGATGTAAATGCATACGACTTTTAATTGTCCTTTCAGGAAATCAAAGACTATATACATATCATAGACCAGGTTGTAGGAAATACACCCAAGCAAACAGAACAAGTCGTGGTTGAAGATCTTACCTGCAAAGTTAACCAAATTTCCGAGGACATAGAAAATCTTCAAAAAACGCTCTCAGACATAAAATCCAGTTTGGACATGCCTGAATTAAAAGGTGAAACCTTCACAATGCAAGGGAAATTGGAGTTCATCGGCAAACAGAGCAGAACGTTGGAGGAAGTGTACTCTAAAGTAACAAGAATGACAGGCCAAGCTTGTGCATGTGACAAGTTCGTTAGGAGACAGTTCTATGATTTTACCTTTTGCAACTTAAAAGCCGTACATGATGATCTGAACGCTCGTGTCGCCGACCTGAAGTCAGCAGACACAAACCTCACAAAGGAAGAAAATGAGAAGCTTCAAATTTTGCTGGCAGACCAAAGAGGAAGAGAAAAACAGGTTGAGCAGTTGGAAGCAACGCGGGCGCAGCTATTCTTCTGCGTATGTAAAATTACCTGCATGCTTGATGTTGTTTTTTGTAATTCTTTTTGTATGCTTTTGGCTAAAAGCCATTCTTTCTCCATACCATGTTAAATTTTTTTGGTGTGGTTACGGTCAGAAATATCCAAGCTATTTCAAGCGCACATGTAGAATCTTGCTGGCTTGTGTTATGAGAGAAACGCAAAATGTCTTTGTCAGCTATTCAACGCTGTGAAATGTGAAGTAATTTCAGACCACTCCAATGACCCTAATAAAAGAGGAAAAACTGATACAAACAGTCACGAGCGAGATGTGGATGCGAGAATTAAGAGCATGGAGGAAATTTTTACTTACACTTGGGTATTAATCCACCATTAATAGAGCTAAACTGCTCTCACTTATTTTTGTTTTGATTGCAGGCTGAGGAAGAACAGAGGATATCTCAATACTCAACACCAGAGAGACGAAAGTCAGCGCCATCTATTCCAGTGCAGGTAAATTTAGACGAATATGAAAGTTCTAAATGTTTTTTTTTTAGCAAAGGTTTATATCTATGCACATTGTGTTCTCCTCTAGGACTTATTTTTATACCTTAATGGCGCCTTTTCTTTCGAAGAAAATTGTGAGTTCATCAGGGTGTGAAGTAATCTCTTGAGAAAGGGATTGATGGGAGGGCTTAAGGGAACCACGACAACAGGACAGGTTTATAGAAAAAGGCCCCTTTAAATTTAAGTTTTCGGTGAATTGCCTTGAGGTAAACGTCTTTAAATGATTTAGAAATTTTGTCTTTCGGATACCATCAGAAGATACAGACGGGGTGTTGCCAAGGAAATCCAACAGGGTTTAGTCAAGCTTTTAATATCACAATACTCACTTTTTACAAACAAACCGTTACCGTATAGAGAATTTTTCCCCCGTGTTCTCATGATTCAAAAAGGTTTTTTATTGATGCCTCCAACGGACGCCTTTTACTTTTCCTAGTCTTCCATTTAATTGTGTAATGTCCCGGCAATTTTTTTTTAAGAGAGTTACGTGTATTTCATTCTTATAAAGTTTACATTTTAAGCAATATTTTCCTGATGTGAATTACCCGTAGAGATTTTAAATACATATCTGATGTGAATGCATATGACTTTTAACTGTCCTTTCAGGAAATCAAAGACTATATAAATACTACCGACCAGTTTGCAGGAAATACACACAAGCAAACAGAACAAGTCGTGGTTGAAGATCTTACCTGTACAGTTAACCAAATTTCCGAGAACATAGAAAAACTTCAAAAAACGCTTGCAGACATAAAATCCAGTTTAGAAGTGCCTGAATTAAAAGGAGAAACCTTCACAATGAAAAGAAAGTCGGAGTTCATCGACAAACACAACAGAACATTGGAGGAAGTGTTCACTAAAGTAACAAGAATGACGGACCAAGCTTGTGCATTTCAAGAGTTCTTCAGGAGACAGTTCTATGATTTTACCTTTTACAACTTAAACGCTGCACATAGCGATCTTAACGCTCGCGTTGCCGACCTGAAGTCAGTGGACTCGAACTTCACAAAGGAAGAAAATGAGAAGCTTCAAATTCTGTTGGCAGACCAAAGAGGAAGAGAAAAACAGGTTGAACATTTGGAAACAACGCGGACGCAGCTATTCTCTACTGTATGTAAATTTACCTGCATGCGTGATGTTGTTTTTGTATTTTTTTGTATGCTTTTGGCTAAAAGCCATTCTTTTGGCATGCCATGTCAAATTTAGTGTGGTAACGGTCAGAAAAACCGAAAACTTCTGGCTTGTGTTATGGAAAAAGCGGAAAATCTCGTGGCCAGATATCCAACGGTGAAATTTGAAGTATTTCGAACCATTGCAATAAACCTACAAAAAGAAGAAAAACTGGTACAGACGGTCAGGAGTGAGATGTAGTTGCGAGAATTAAGAGTATTGAAGAGGTCTTTTCTCACTCTTGGGTATTATTCCACCACTTATTAGAACTAAATTACTCTTATTTTTGTTTTGATTGCAGGCTGAGGAAGAACAGAGGATATCTCAATATTCAACATCAGAGAGGCGAAAGTCAGCGCCATCTATTCCAGTGCGGGTAAATTTTAAGAGAATATGAAAGTTCTAAATGTTTTTTAGCAAAGGTTTATATCTATGCACATTGTGTTCTTCTCTAGAACTTATTTTTACATCTTGATGGCCGCTTTTCTTTTGAAGGAAATTGTAGGATGTAAACTGTAAACTGTCGTGAAACGGGTTTGATGGGAGGGCCGGACAGGTTTAAAGAAAAAGAACCCTTGAGATTCAAGTTTTCAATGAATTACCTTGAGGTAAACGTCTTTAGATGATTTTGAATTTTTTTTTCTTTTAGTTACCATCAGCAAATACAGATGGGGTGTCCCCGAGGAAATCCACTAAGGTTTGGTCAAGCTTTTAATCTCACAATACTAACTTTTAACAAACAAACTGTTACCGTAGAGAGTTCTTTTTCCTTGTGTTCTGATGATTCAAATATTTTTTTTAAGTGACGCCTCCAATGGTCGCCTTACACTTTTCCTAGTCAGGTTAAGCCCAGCAGCGCTTATCCCTTTTCACCATAACATCAGCATGCCCATTCTCCATACTGTTTTCTATACAATTCCTACGGTGCTGACAAGGAGAATTTGTCTATCAATCTAGAGAATATTTAGTTGGTGATCATTTCCTTTATTCTCATGTCCTTGCTGTGTGATGCAAGGGTCATAAAGTTGGGAGAACTTAGATGCTGGTCACTCTCAGGGTTAAAGGGTGAAACATCAGCCTCCTGCATAAGCCATACGGCATAAGTCTTTTTTGACTGACCTAGTTAACAAAATTAGAGTACTGGTGAGACTCATGATCAACTAGTCCTGTCATGGGTTATAATTGTCATCTTTCTGTTCCTGCATAAGCCATACGGCATATGGCTCCTGATAAGTCTTTTTTGACTGACCTAGTTAACAAAATTAGAGTACCGGTGAGACTCATGATCAACTAGTCCTGTCATGGGTTATAATTGTCATCTTTCTGTTCCAGATCAAACGAAATAAAACATGGAGTCTTTTTAGAAGCTGGAGGAAGAGTAGTGAAATACCTGCAGTAAAGGGCAGTGAAAATATGTGCAATCTTGTTTCCTATTCCCAAAAGGCTCCGGAGGATTCTTGACTCCAAAGGAAGGTCTTGAGTAAAAAAGTTGAAGGTCAGATGTTGCTATGTATTATTCTATTGACACCATATACACTTGTTATGGCCAACGAAAAACATGTTTCATGTCTAGAAGAGTCTCTCTAGGACTTGATTTCCTTACGTAGTTAAAGGAAAAAAAGAGGGACTCAGTTATGCAAAACGGAGCATCTACCATCTTTACCAAATGGCTATTTCTGTTACGTTTCTGATCTGATGGTTAAGCATGCAAGGTCTTCAAGCTGCCCTAGAGGAAACGAGCTATAAAAATTAATCCTATTACGATATATTAGGAGGAATGACTAACATAGTATAAGTATGATGATTTATTGCTCATTTTGCTCTATTACTAAAGATATCTCAAGAGACAAGCTAAGAGTAAGAAGACGCTGCCACCTTTTGGGGAAAAATTTTGAGTCCAAGGCCGCAGTAGAAAAGTATGAATAAAAACTGGCATACGCGGGGGCATTAAACATTAAAAAGTTAACGTAATTGTAACATGTAGAATAATAACATGAACCTTAGTAAGAATAGAATAAATGTGCATTTATGGAAAGTAGGCTCAAAGGATTCAGGCTTGGAGATTGTCAACATTGTTAAAGCTAAGCTATTTCATTTAAAACAATCAGATTTTACAAAATTTAGCATTAGATTCTGTTGCAAATTTCTTATTATACAATTATAACCAAAACACCGCACAATTAATATGAACATCAAAGTTTATAAGGCCTTTTTTACAGAAAACAAATTGACATAACTAAATGAACATAGTGATAGTGGCAAATTAAAAAAAAGAAAAGAAAAATATCGGAAAATCAATAGTAAAAAAATGCTGCTTGGGCAGCATGTCTTAGCCTTAGTAGTGCTGGAACTTTAGTGTTACGTTCGGAGGTCGACGATAGTATTCTTCCGGAGTCTCCTCAGAAGCATAAGGATGAGCAATGAAAATAGTCTTTTTTATATTCTTTAAGGGTTCTGGTGAATTCTTTACCATTAATAATGGTCTTAAGTACAAAGCTGAGGGTCAAAAGGCAGGATGTTGCATTCTATGGAAATTATACAAACTTGTTATACCGAGTGGAAACATGTTTCATTTCCAGAGAAGGCCCTATAGGACTCGAAGCATGTACGTTGTTGAAAGAAAAAAAAATTCAGTTCAGTGTAAGTTTTTCTATGAAAAACTGGGATTCTGTCTTTTCCACTGAAGAGACTATTTCTGACGTTACTCATTTAGTGGTTATGAAAGGAAATGAGAAATTTAAGAATTGTTTATTTTAGATTACAGCAGGAGGAATTGTAAACATAGTATGTGTATTTTATTGCTTTTGGGCGTACAGTTATCAGTAATTTTAATTAAAGAAATTAAAAAAAAAGATGAAAAAAGAGAAAAATACAAAAATCATTTAAAATTAAATCTAAACAAGTCTTAGTCTTAGTAGAAATTAAGATGGAATTGAACACGTTTCGACAGGTTTTAAATTGTTCTTATTATTAGCTACGAATATGATATTGATTTAGGAAATCATTTATCGCCGGCAGGAGTTTTTTTTTTTTTTTTTTTGGGGGGGGGGGGGGTTGGAAGGACCCGAGGGCGGATCAGGGGAGTGTAATGAGGGAATATAAAAAAGTTGGCGGGGGGTGGGGGGTGGGGGTATCATAAATATGCTAAGGAGCCCCAGCTGGTAAGGAATGGCCGGTCCCTCACTCGTCACGGGGGATGTTCTTTAGTTATTGTCGTAGGGAATAAAAAAAAGAAATACTTAATTGAATGATGATCACGTGTTTCGGCTCAGATATGTTATGATTCAGTGGAATTTGTATTACTAAGAATGCAAAAAAAAAAAAAGAAAAAGAAAATTGCTCGTTGAGCAGTCTAGCTGAGATAGACGTGATCTTTATGTGATAATTTTGTATTAACCATAAATTAGACATATCTTTTGAAATTTTTTAAGCAGAAAGGGAAAGGTTATAGTAATTGCGAAGTTTTTTGGATAATTTATTGCAAGAGTTACTTCGCTATTAATAAAGTCATTTGTCAAGCTGGAATTAGTTGAAAACTTTCAGTTGCTTTAATTATCTTCCGTAATTGTGAAGTTTTTCCAGAAAAGAAAATATTTGGCCAGGATTATCCACTTTTTTCTGCTAAAATTACTCACTTTGATCCTCAAATGATGCTTGCATTAGGTTCACATACTTTGTAACTTTTGAGAGGAATTACTGTTGTCAAAAAAAAGAAAAGGTTGAAGTCTGCTCTCCAGCTTTTCCCAATTTCTCTGGCAAAAAGGGGACCTTTATTCAGTATAACTTACCACAAGCGAGAGAAGAGGCGAGGTGAGGAGTAAAATTGGTCTTATGACTACTATTTATGTCACGCACACTTATTTTTGGCTCGTAACTTCACCGTAGTTCTTTAGACGATTTATTATTATTTTTTTATAAACGACTTGTTCTTTTCCCATTTTTGAAAACACTTTTTTTGGTCCGTGATCCGATCCGTAATCCAGTCCGGTCCGATCCAGATTTTGTCGACACCGATTGTCGGCGGTTGTAAATTGAGCGAGCTCTGGTAGAAGAAGTAGCGCCGTTGCAGTCGTCAATGTAGCGACGTAAAGTTCAGGTTTGAGGGCGGCTGTATTGACCGCTAAAATTGGTGTTCACTAAAACCTACAATGTGTTAGTAGATGAAAGTGAGATCGTTGTCAAAGCTTCCTTTTGGCAGGGGTTGGCCCGCCAAACAATGACTTCGCCGCCTTTGTCGGCCGCTTTGATAACTATGTCTGCTTTTGCTTTTTTGTTTTTTGGCTTTTTAGTGTTTTAAAACTCTTCACGGTGGCCAATTTACGTTATAAAATCAGTTGACAGTACTCAATTACCCTATTTCAAAGACAGCCCGTTTTTGGCCAGCTGCACAAATTACTGAAAATTCATTATCCTTTGTATTACGAATATGATTTTTCCCTGTTCTGATGTCGATGAAATTCTAAATTCTTTTTATACCGAAATAAGGCGATGTTAAACTGGCACTATTTTCATTTCAGCAGCAGTAAACGCAGCGTGAAAAAAAGAGATCGCAGAATTAATTCTATATTTGCTTTATTTCATTAGCTTTGTTGACTTAAATAAAAAAAAGGTACCGGACAAATGGCTTTAACTGAATGTTCTTGATAAAGAAAAAAATTATGAATATTGACATGTGTGTGCAGCTTTAGTTTTAAAAAAAGAAGCCTTTTAGAAAAATCAATAAATAAAGCCATGTTCATATTTTGCACAAAAAAGGCGCAGTTTAGACAGTGTTACTAAGCCTGATTAAATTTTCGTCTGAAAATTTGATCTATAAACGCTTATTTGAGTTGATTTTAGGAGGCGGGAATTAAGATGTGTGGTTTGAAAATTTGAATTTGAATTTTATTTCATAGAGAAATGAAGTCTTAAAAGCTCTCTCAGCTCAGGAAATATATGCATCAAACACTAGTATATTAATGCGAGCTCCGCTTTTAGGCTTGGCTAAATCTATACATTATTTTAGCTTCGGGTTCGCACAATTTTGTAAAGAGTTTGAGTTGGATTCAATCTCGAGAGAAAGGCTTATAAGTAGAGTAAAAAACCTTCCGAACATGCCGATAATTAGACGTGCTGATTTCATGAAGAAAGCAAATTAAGTTTCTACTGCGCTGTAAACTGTCACCAGAACTGATAACAATATCAAGGAGGGATATTAAAAAAAGATAATAATAGTAAAAACCGTTTTCTTGGTCTTGCCATTTCAGTGGGCATACAATGGAAAACAATGCCCAGGGTCAAGACTGAATATTATTGGCGCTCAGAGAAATATTAAAAAAAGCAATCAAGATTTACACACATAACGAGACCCGTGGGAGGGTTTTTCTGTGTCACATACAGGTTTTTAATTTGTGTAAAAATTTGAACAAAGAATATTTATGAGGGAATCTAAAGCCAATGATAGGTTGCTAAGAAACTTAAATGGGCTCCTGGCCCTCATTCATTTTAAACTCCACCTTCAGACATATATTTTAATACGGGCTCCTATGAGTCATCACGACTCAGAGTCAGAAAAAAAAAATTTCAAATATTGAAGAATCCAAAAAATTTCTCTTTCAGCTTATTTATTACATTTGTTTTTGTGACTCTGTTGAAAAGAAACCATTGAAGAGGTAAATTTTTGCCAGGGAACTATGCAAATTATATCTTTTTCAAGAGGAAAAATACTTTGAATCTACTCTACAATAGTGCACTTTGATTTGAAGGCTTGCGTGACTTCTCTGCAAATTTTTAGTTTCCAATTCGTATATCCGAATATAAATTTTCGTAACATTTAATCTTAAATATTCCCCCTTAAGCACTCGCAATTATTTGGTATTCTAAACATGTGTTATTTTTACTTTCAGACACAGATCATAATTGATGCCATTGTTGAACTTTTAAAGTATCAGTAAATCTTAGACAAAGGACTGGATCAGCAAAGAAACAGGTCCCCAGCACGACACGTGCGTCTCAATAAGCCAAGATTTTGTTGGCTTTCAAAGCTTAAATATTCCGAGCAGTTGAAATAAACGTTGTTCCAATTTAATTTTCATTCAAGATAAAGCCCATCGGAGGTTTTGTAAAAATTGTTTTCGGCAAGGGCTGATTGTGTATCAAACTTCAATGCTCCATCAATATTTGTTTTAAATTTTAAATTTTTAACTGCTGGGTGGCTCTGACTTTGAGTTTTCATAAACTACAAATGTTGTCAGTTTCACTCTTTATCAGTTTGTAAGTAAAAGTTCATTTGTAACTGTTGGAAGAAAGGAAGCTCTGAGAACAAGAGCAGTGTTTTGATGTGGTTGTAGTGAAATAAACAAATTCTCCCAGTGTACCATTATTTTTTACTATAATTAGATTAAGTAAGTGTCATTCCAGGAAGATTTCTTTAACAGATTGCAGGAAAATGCACTTCTGGGGGACTTAAGTTTTAAAAGTTTCCCGGGGAAGCATGCCTCCGGACCCCCCTAGAGGTTCGGGCCTTCGGCCCTCAATTTCACAGTGTACCTACCTATTCACAGAAGAAAAGAATAACTCTATGTTAGCGTATAGAGCGATATGTTAATCGCACCAATCAGGTCGCTGCATTAGGGTATGTATCTCGCACCAATCAGATCGCCACGTTAGGGTATTTATCTCGCACTTATCAGATTGCCGCGTTAGGGTATGTATCTTGCACCAGTCGTATAACAGCATTTGAATATCTTGCACCAATCACAGCGTTTGGGTATTGTTTTCTCGTATATGATGTCATGGATCAGGGGGCTAGGCTGTGCACAAAGAATAACATTAATCAGAAATTTTGGGCTTATTTGTTAAATAAAATGGTTTGTGGCCTTCGGAGAGCCTCGTCCATTAAAGTCGAGATTTATCGAGATATGAAAGGTTCACAATTAAATTTTTAATTTAAAACGTGTTTATTCCGCCCCTTTACTCTGAACATCACATACCCTGAAAACAACGTCCAAAGTCCAATCAGAACGTACCCAATCATTAGACTACATGATTATCAGGTAATTTTTCAGGTGCTTGAATTGCATTCTATTCATCAATGCAAATTTCATTTTGTCACGTTAGACTTCGCATTATCCGACACCACTGAAAAATAATTGACATGAAACTTTATGCTACAGATAGTGAATTTTCAACGCATTCTTGTGCGTTTTGACTTTTTCCACGATTAAAATTCGCTTTTAGCTACCCTGGAATTAACCATGTTAATTCCTTGTAAACAACGTGCATTGTATCACGCATTTCACACACAGGGGGCAAAGTCCAGATAGGCAACAACCAATTAAGGCGCGCTCTTTAAAATATTATTTTTTTCTCTTGCTCAGTGTGTCTTTCCTCATACGAGATCGCGATACATCTTTGGTTAGGTTCTATTGAAGATACAACAGTTTCAGTCTGCTTTTCGCTGTAAACTTACGTGGAATTATATTTTTGAGGCGACTAACTGTAGAGTAGACGAATAATTATGATTCTCTTTCTGTTAACGGTCGCAACCGTTATTTGATCTCGTCACGCAATGGTTCTTTCTCCAACGGGGAATCGAGGGCGTTGTGTGACGAGACCAAACAACGACTGCGAAGGAGAATACAGTAAGCGTGGCACCGATACATCTTATTTTGCTCAGAAGTAGTTAGACAATAGAGACCACACACCACAAAATACCGATTTAAAGGAGCGTGGGCGGAGTTATGTCCACGCTTTTATGGTTTGTCTCTTTTGTTAATTCTCTAACTTATGCAATTTCTGGTTATCTTGCGAGAATTTTGTCGCTTGTTGTTGGGAATACCGTTTCACTGTCAAAAACTCCTGCGAATTAGCAGATTTCATAAGAGATAAGACTCTTAACGCCTGTAAAGAATTATTATCTTTCGACGTTGTTTCGCTCTTCACTAAAATCCCAGTTGATCTTGCCGTTAATAAGGTTGCGGAGAAGAGACTCAGAAGATGTTTCCCTAGGACACAAACTTCTTTGCCTGTGGGGGATATTATTCATCTGCTGTCTTTTTGCCTCAAAACCACGCAATTTGCATACAACGGCACCTACTCTCAACAAGTTTTTGGTACAGCTATGGGTTCGCCCGTCTCTGCTGTCATTGCCAACATAGTAACTTCACTTCACCGGTTAAAGCCTTTTTCTGGAAACGATATGTCGATGATGTTATTTCTGCGGTATCCGGAAATGAAGCGGAGCGCCTCCTATCGGATTTGAATTTGTTAGAGCCGTCTATCCAATTCACCCCTGAGCGTGAAAAGGATAGACATTTTCCCTTTCTTGATTTAAATGTGTCCAGAGGGGTTCAGGGTAATTTAGAGACAAGCGTTTATCGTAAATCTACCCACACCAACAAATACCTCGCTTTCAATTCTCACCACCCTATTTGCCATAAAAAATCTGTAGCCAAAACTTTACTCAGGAGGGTTGAATATCTACCATCTTCACTCGATTCGAAGGCTGAGGAGAGGAAACATGTTTCTAACGTCTTAAAGGCGAATGGCTATACAAAAACTTGTCTCCGTAACTGCCACAAACTGGTTACAACTAGTAACACTCCTGATGAGAGGGAACAGTTTTCTTTCTTCTTTTGCAAAAACGAAAATTCGGCTTTATCGGGGAACACATGCCTAACTAACCATACAATTGGGTGGGATGAGTCTAAAATTATCACCACCAATCGGCGTTACCACCGGCGCCTTTGTTTGGAAGCTTGGCATATTACCTCCGCCCACGCATTTTGGTTTTCGATATATTTCTATATTTATCAAAAACCGGCAATGGATATTCTAAGTTCAGTCGAACAATCGGAAAATCTTTGTTCACACGCTGTTCACGTTCTGACCTCATGACTCAAGTGTTCACTCTATCACGTGTTTCCCATGCGATTTTCATTTGGAGGGATTTTAAAAAAACTGACCTAGTACTTTAGCGAAGATACATGTAAAAAACGCACTGACAGCATGGGGGCCACGTGCATTTTATGCAAGGCTGCACTCGGCTTCTAAAAATATTTACGGGACAGCGGTGTTTAACCCGGAATGAGTAAACTGAAAACGAAAGGAGTTGAAATAGGGGCGCACTTAGCCAGTTGAATATTAAGTCTTGCCTTCTCCCCAAGAGAAGAATCTAGCTGCTATTTCTCTGAAAAGGAAACATTTGCAGAATTCGCAATTAAGGTTTGTACCCATCATTCAGTCGTTTGACTTCACCGACGAGCGACAACTGAACGGCATAGCAAGTTCAAATGAAACAAAATCGAAGAAAAGGTTGACTTTCTTTTCGACTGAGTTTTCTGAATATTCATAGGTTCCTGTCTTATTCTTTACACACAGTTTAACAGATGTTCATTGAAGCTATGGACCACAGCCACGGGGCCTACCTCAAAACTTTCATGTTAGCCTTCGATACCATAAAGAACCTTGTCGCCAAGTATTTATCTGTTCGACGTTGCCAAGCGGCTTGAGTGCATAAAGAAACTGCTATAACCTGAGTACGAGTGGGAAAAATCAGTGTGATCCGCAAATTCGTCTTCAGAAATGGGTTAGTAATTTTACCTTCAGCCATTACTCATTTGCGAGTTCATAGTTATGAATAAACTGTTGTTTCCGGGTGAATAAATTTCCTAGAAACGGTTACTGTTTGGATACTACATATTTATGTGTGTCTCTATAATTGGCGATGTTACGTAAACGCTGCTACATATCGCCCTAATACCGGTGCGAGTTCCTCTCGCTCTGCTCTATATTCTACATTTTGATATCATGCAGAGGAGATATATTTTTTTTATCTATATACTGATTAGCATTAGCCTCTGTAAAGACAATATGCAAGGTATCTAAAATTCAATACATGGCAGTGGGTTGTTTCTTTAAGTACTTATAATTATGAACGTTTAAACAATTCTTTTCGCGATATTGCTCGAAGTCGCCGTGAATCTATACTTTTCAAACCAGGAAATAATACCTCAGGCGTCATTGTCATGGGATATTATCGTTGTAAATATCAAATATTTGCCTGTTTTGATCAAGACAAATTTATTTACCTAACCGTGATAACATCGGGCTATCTTAGGGTCAGTTGAAGAAAGCAAGAGCCATTTGATAGATGGTAACTATCCGTCATTGACGGCTTTGACTCTGAAATTATCTCGTCCTCGAATCTAGTTATGGTTAGATTAGCGAAAGAAGGTCATTTGAATCATGGTTTTTTCGAAACCGAAACTGTATTAAACGGGAAAGTCCCTTTGAGGGCGGAATCGTATTGATTACCTATCACGTGCGAATCATCAACGCTACAGATCATTGATGACTCAGGTTTCCACGTTTTCTAGAGTGACGAGAGCGTGATAATAGATCACATAGATCAGATCGATATTTGCCTCCTTCAATTCTTTTCTTGTGGACGCTGTTCAGAACGTTTTGAAACTTCTATATTTGGTCATATTTCCTATAAAACCCAAATATGTTTTTTGAATTGACGTCATTCATCATTGAGAAGCACTTGGGGAGAATTTATTCTCGCAGTTCTCAAACTTTATGCAAAAACCAATAACTACTGAAAGCAGGAAATTCTAAAGTTAAAAATAATAAATAATTTTACATCAGGTGGGCTCCTTCAAGGGCCGACCTTCATTCCTATTACATAACAAGCTTCTTCTTGGGTTGCGTGACAAGCCGAAACGATGACATAAACATTGTATTAAGTAAGTTGTCATGTGTTACCCAAACCTTTATTCCGTATTTTTTTCGTCTTGTCCATGAAAAACTCCCGACCAAGGTAACATATTTGATAGGTTGAAATGTTTTAGTATTTTATGTTTGCACATTTGATCATATCAAAGTGTAAAAACTGCGCACTATTATTATTTAGGCTGTTATTATTATATCATGTTTAAGGCTCTAACATAAGCTTATTGTAATACCATCAGATTTCGCTATGAATAATAATACGCTCGACCCGAATGTTGGGATGACTGAGAGCATTATTCATGAGCATCAGCTGCCCAAGTTGATAGGACCGGAAAAGTGGAGAGATTTGGCGCGAATGTTAGACTTCAGCGAAAATGACATTGACATGATCCAAGCTGAAAAGACCAATTGCCCCAAGGAATGTTGTATCGCTGTCATTGTAAAATGGATCCATCGAAGGGGATGGGATGCTACTGTTGGAAAGCTTGCAGATGCCCTGACTAAGATAGAACTCAAGAACGTGGCTGATAAATTGCTGGGTAAGTAAAATAGTTTTGATCATTTGATTTTTGTTCGGTATTTTTAAGAGAAGAAGCACTAAATAGCGTCTCAGCTCTATCTATTTATCTATTTTCGCCAAATAGTATAGCGTAGTTGACAAAGTAGCTGGAATAATTAAGTTTCCCTGATGATATTTACTGCTCATGGTGTTGCTTGAAATTTGAAACCAGGTTAAATATTCTAAAGAATTCTTGGAAATCTTTTTAGAATCCCCGACGTGACTGTACGTGTTTTTCAGTAGAGAGTTTCTTTGAATTTTTCATAAGAAATCCAGCTCTTTTCCAGTGCATACATTTTCATGAAACGAGGGCAGACTCTAGGAAGTATTATATTTACACTCCACCTCTGAAATGTTACAAATAGCTTCCATCCTCTCTGGTGATGTCTTAAACAAGAGTACAGCGAAATGCGCTAAAAAAATGGGACTCCGTAGGTTCAAAACCATAGTACACACGTCCAAATACCACATAGGATTCTTCGATCGTTTTTCTTTTCAAGGCTCTTTATCTCTTACTTCTGATAAGTTCAAATATGTACAAAAACCATGATACACATTTTAAAATGGTTTTTTTTAAGGTCCGATCAATGGTAAAAAAACCATCTCTATTGAGGTTAGAGGAACTATAGAGGTAGACAATACAAACCAGGTTAGTTCGTTATTCTGTAGCAAATGAACATTGGTTGCCGAACTGTTCTGTCATATGTAAACTTCGTAATGGGTTACCCTCACCACAGAGTCTCTGTAGCTCAGTGGTAGAGCATCATAGCGCGGAATCCAAAGGTCTGAAGTTCGATTCCTCATGGGGACTCAGAAATTTTTCTTTGTCCCACGCTCGTGACAAGACTAAAAGTATCTTTCTCTGTTCTGAAATGTTCCAAAAAGCCATGGTTTGGTTTATTAACTGTACACTTTTTTCTTCCCTGAACTAGATCATATTGGGCAACGACAGTACTAGGAGGTCAACGTTCTTTGTGTGGGAGACCAAAAAAAAAGAATTTCATACATCTTTAAAGGTAACTATTGATTAAGAGGTATACGAAAGCTCATGGGAACAAAAACATTTATGGCAAGCAAAATTAGCAACTGCCTATTTCAACCCCTAAAATATAAAGTAAGTCGAGGCAAAACTGCACCTTAATCATCTTAGATCAGAATTAAACGTTCTCTGTAATTTATTTCCAGTTTATTATTTTCTGCAAGAGGTGGGTAATGATAACGAGAATTTAAAATGCCATTACCGCTAAACTTGACTTTGTAAGTTGTCTTACATTGATTTTGTAATGGCACGGCAATCTTTTGAGAGAGTTACGCGAGTTTGCTTCGCACAAAGTTGAAATTTTAAGCAATATTTTTCTTGATGTGAATTACCCGTAGAGATTTTGAATGAATGTATGATGTGAATGCATACGACTTTTAATTGTCCTTTCAGGAAATCAAAGAGTATATACATATCATAGACCAGGTTGTAGGAAATACACCCAAGCAAACAGAACAAGTCGTGGTTGAAGATCTTACCTGCAAAGTTAACCAAATTTCCGAGGACATAGAGAATCTTCAAAAAACACTTTCAGACATAAAATCCAGTTTGGACATGCCTGAATTAAAAGGTGAAACCTTCACAATGCAAGGAAAGTTGGAGTTCATCGGCAAACAGAGCAGAACATTGGAGGAAGTGTACACTAAAGTAACAAGAATGACAGGACAAGCTTGTGCATGTGACAAGTTCGTTAGGAGACAGTTCTATGATTTTACCTTTTGCAACTTAAAAGCCGTACATGATGATCTGAACGCTCGTGTCGCCGACCTGAAGTCAGCAGACACAAACCTCACAAAGGAAGAAAATGAGAAGCTTCAAATTCTGCTGGCAGACCAAAGAGGAAGAGAAAAACAGGTTGAGCAGTTGGAAGCAACGCGGGCGCAACTATTCTTCTGCGTATGTAAAATTACCTGCATGCTTGATGTTGTTTTTGTAATTTATTTTTGTATGCTTTTGGCTAAAAGCCATTCTTTTGCCATGCCATGCCATGTCAAATTTAGTGTGGTAAAAGGCAGAAAAACCGAAAACTGCTGGCTTGTGCTATGGAAAAAGCGGAAAATCTCATAGCTAGATATCCAACGGTGAAATTTGAAGTATTTTCGAACCATTCCAATAAACCTACAAAAAGAAGAAAAACTGGTACAGACGGTCAGGAGTGAGATGTGGGTGTGGAGGATTAAGAGTATTGAATTGATCTTTTCTTACTCTTGGGTATTATTCCATCACTTATTGGAACTAAATTACTCTTATTTTTGTTTCGATTGTAGGCTGAGGAAGAACAGAGGATATCTCAATATTCAACATCAGAGAGGCGAAAGTTAGCGCCATCTATTCCAGTGCAGGTAAATTTTAAGAGAATATGAAAGTTCTAAATGTTTTTTAGCAAAGGTTTATATCTATGCACATTGTGTTCTTCTCTAGAACTTATTTTTACATTTTGATGGCCGCTTTTCTTTTGAAGGAAATTGTAGGATGTGAAGTAAACTGTTGTGAAACGGGTTTGATGAGAGGGCTGGACAGGTTTAAAGAAAAAGAACCCTTAAGATTCAAGTTTTCAATGAATTACCTTGAGGTAAACGTTTTTAGATGATTTTGAATTTTTTTTCTCTCAGATACCATCAGCAAACACAGACGGGGTGTCGCCGAGGAAATCCACCAAGGTTTGGTCAAGCTTTTAATCTCACAATACTAACTTTTAACAAACAAACCGTTACCGTAGAGAGTTCTTTTTCCTTGTGTTCTCATGATTCAAATATTTTTTTAAGTGACGCCTCCAATGGTCGCCTTACACTTTTCCTAGTCAGGTTAAGCCCAGCAGCGCTCATCCCTTTTCACCTTAACATCAGCATGCCCACTCTCCATACTGTTTTCTATACAATTCCTACGGTGCTGACAAGGAGAATTTATTTATCAATCTAGAGAATATTTAGTTGGTGATCATTTCCTTTATTCTCATGACCTTGCTGTGTGATGCAGGGGTCATACTGCTGGGAGAACTTAGATGCTAGTCACTCACAGTGTTAAAGGGTGAAACATCAGCCTCCTGCATAAGCCATACGACATATGGCTCCTGATAAGTCTTTTTTGACTGACCTAGTTAACAAAATTAGAGTACCGGTGAGACTCATGATCAACTAGTCCTGTCATGGGTTATAATTGTCATCTTTCTGTTCCAGATCAAACGAAATAAAACATGGAGTCTTTTTAGAAGCTGGAGGAAGAGCAGTGAAATACCTGCAGTGAAGAGCAGTGAAAATATGTGCAATCTTGTTTCCTATTCCCAAAAGGCTCCGGAGGATTCTTGACTCCAAAGGAAGGTCTTGAGTAAAAAATTGAAAGTCACATGTTGCTATGTATTATTCTATTGACACCATATACACTTGTTATGGCCAACGAAAAACATGTTTCATGTCTAGAAGAGTCTCTCTAGGACTTGATTTCCTTACGTAGTTAAAGGAAAAAAAGAGGGACTCAGTTATGCAAAACGGAGCATCTGCCATCTTTACCAGATGGGCTATTTCTGTTACGTTTCTAATCTGATGGTTAAGCATGCAAGGTCTTCAAGCTGCCCTAGAGGAAACGAGCTATAAAAATTCATCCTATTACGATATATTAGGAGGAATTACTAACATAGGATAAGTATGATGATTTGTTGCTCATTTTGCTCTATTACTAAAGATATTTCAAGAGACAAGCTAAGAGTAAGAAGACGCTGCCACCTTTTGGGGCAAAATTTTGACTTCAAGGCCGTAGTAGAAAAGTATGAATAAAAACTGGCATACGCGGGGGCATTAAATATTAAAAAGGTTTACGTAATTGTAACGTGTAGAATAATAACATGAACCTTAGTAAGAATAGAATAAATGTGCATTTATGGAAAGTAGACTCAAAGGATTCAGGCTTGGAGATTGTCAACATTATTAAAGCTAAGCTATTTCATTTAAAACAATCAGGTTTTACAAAATTTAGCATTAGATTCTGTTGCAAATTTCTTATTATACAATTATAACCAAGGCCTTTTTTACAGAAAACGAATTGACATAACTAAATGAACATAGTGATAGTGGCAAATTAAAAAAAAGAAAAGAAAAAAATCGGAAAATCAATAATAAAAAAATGCTGCTTGGGCAGCATGTCTTAGCCTTAGTAGTGCTGTAACTTTAGTGTTCCGTTCGGAGGTCGATGATAGTATTCTTCCGGAGTCTCCTCAGAAGCATAAGGATGAGCAATGAAAATAGTCTTTTTTATATTCTTTAAGGGTTCTGGTGAATTCTTTATCATTAATAATGGTCTTAAGTACAAAGCTGAGGGTCAAAAGGCAGGATGTTGCATTCTATGGAAATTATACAAACTTATTATACCGAGTGGAAACATGTTTCATGTCCAGAGAAGGCCCTATAGGACTCGAAGCATGTACGTTGTTGAAAGAAGAAAAAATTCAGTTCAGTGTAAGTTTTTCTATGAAAAACTGGGATTCTATCTTTTCCACCGAAGAGACCATTTCTGACGTTACTCATTTAGTGGTTATGAAAGGAAATGAGAAATTTAAGAATTGTTTATTTTAGATTACAGCAGGAGGAATTGTAAACATAGTATGTGTATTTTATTGCTTTTGGGCGTACAGTTATAAGTAATTTTAATTAAAGAAATTAAAAAAAAAGATGAAAAAAGAGAAAAATACAAAAATCATTTAAAATTAAATCTAAACAAGTCTTAGTCTTAGCAGAAATTAAGATGGAATTGAACACGTTTGGAGGTCTTTGGTCGTATGCTTCCGACTTAATTAATTCTGGTTATATTGTCAGTCGACAGGTTTTAAATTGTTCTTGTTATTAGCTACGAATATGATATTGATTTAGGAAATCATTTATCGCCGGCAGGAATTTTTGTTTTTTTTTTTTTTGGGGGGGGGGGGGTAGGCCTGTCCCGATTGTGCTCGTAAAATGCTGGAAAGTTGCTCACTGGAATGCCAAAAAGTTGCTAAAAAATTGCCAAAAATCCAAAAAGTTGCTACCAAATTTCAAAAGTTGCTGCCTAAATTTCTTGCAATTTTTATATAAATGTTAACTGAAAGCTTTATTTTTCGTTCTTCACAATAATTGCTAACATCGGTCGAGAAAAATAGCTTGAAATTTAGCTTTAAACAGTTGCTCGCAAATATGGGCGAAATTTAAGGATACTCTTAAGTCTAACGGAACAAAACACATGGTTCATTTGACGTCTTGCCGAACGATATGAGGGAACATATCAAACTTATCCCATAGAAAACTGAACCTTTGCTTAAATTGGTCCCAAGCCACCGTATTACTCACCTGACATGCGCAGAGCAATTAAATATGCAAAGAGCGCCAATGTTAAAAATGGCGGCCAACAGAGTGAAGCGGGAGCATAAGACTCCGAAGAGATTTATTGACGAGTTCGTAGAAGCTAAGACCAAGCAATGCAAGAAAATAAAAACTACGGATAAGAATATTTATCCTGTAGAGATAATATAGGTCGACAAAGCGAGAAAACATGGCAAAATTCATTTCAAAGGGTACTGCGAGAAATTTGACGAATGGAGGCCTTGCGATGAACATAATTTGCCCGTAATGCGATTGGAACCGATGTCAAAACCAATCGATGATTCCTTCAGCGATCGCCAGCAAACTTTTTATGAACGCGTTTACAGGGAGATCAACCGAAAGTTGTGCTCCGGGCGCAGAGAGGATCCAGAAGTTCGTATTGAAATTCAAGTCGATGACGATGTTTTCTATAAAAGTCTTGGGAGGATTTCATCCAAAAAATATCAGAGGAATAAACTAATATATGAAATTCTTTCAAATGAAACTCTGGATTGTTATATCGGCACAAAGTGGAATGAGCGGATCATGAATGAAAACGGCGATTTTGCTTATGTTGTACCAGGGACTGTGAGATTTTGGTTGACAAAAAGAAACCCCATAGTGGAATTTGAATTAATTGGCAATAAATACGTGAGATCTGAAATCGAAGACGGGCATCGAGTCGTTTTTACATGTGTCCGTGGAGATGGCAACAGATGTGGATACAAAAATATGGTCCATCATTAATATATTTGATTTAGCACATGTTTATTGATTTTGATAGTTGATGTCAAAGAATTATTTTACTTGCATGTGAATTACCTTCATAAAATGTAAACATGTGGTTATAAATGACCCATATATTTCAGTCTGTGATTCTGTTGTAATCAATGCAGTAACATTTTTGAAAAAGACTCCTTGAATACTGTATACAAGAAACATTTCACAGGCATAGCAAATTATTCTACACAACTTCTACTAACAGTTTTTGGGTAATACACTCCTTTAATACATTGATATATTATATCATTACTGATTGATTAAATCACATCTTGGCTTCCATTTACCATCTATTTTAACAAGATGTGCACAGAAAGTGGGAGCATTGCATTTGCTGCATTTTGCAGTACATGTTTTGATGGTATGGCCAGAAGTTGAACAGTTTCCACAGTTGTAGCTTTCCTTCACCCTTTCCAAACCAGCAGCTTCCAAAAGCTGTATTCTGTGTTTTTTCAAGAAAAGTTGCTTTAGAGCAGAAACCCCTCTATGATTAGATGATCGAAAGTAGTCCTTTGATACAGTGTTGTTGTACTTCTCCATACCTTGCTGAGTGTAATAAGCTAAATTTTGGTATAGCTTTAAAAATTCAGGTACATGAACATACAAAGAATGCATATATGGTGTTACATCTTTTGCTTGGTAAAGGTCTAAGAATTTTTGAAACCATTTTTTGATTTTGTCCTTGAGGCTAGAGATAGCATCATCTGTAGTGTAATTAAGTTTAAGATCACCCATAATATCTATGAAATTACCCCAAAGGGCTTGCAGCTTGTCCACATTATGAAACTCTGGTAATAGTAAGTGAAAATTAATATATTGGAAAAGCAAGAGTTTTTCAGGTCTAGTAAGGTCTCTGTACTCCAACTTCTTGCTGTCCCTATTAATTTTCCATTCAAAATTAATTCCAAGTTCTTTTACAAATTTCTCATACCCAGCCATATGTCTATACTTATTTCGACAAAACCCATTT
>NC_142672.1:9429992-9489992 GCF_964200805.1 Pocillopora damicornis
AGAGGATGGTCTAAATGAGGTTAATCGCCAACTGTCACATTGCCCAAATTTTAACAGTCAACCGTCAAGAATGCAAGATTTTTACCGTCGCATCCCTAAGATAGTTCTCAATTCAAAATAAGCTCTCTGTAAGCCATCGCCTTCAATATTTCCAGTTCAATTATGTACAGTTCCTTTGTGTAAAGCAGGTAATTTAGTGTTAACAACTGGGTTGAAAACGTAAATTAGCCACCGTAAAGGGTAAAAAAGCTGACGTTTCGAGCGTTAGCCCTTCGTCAGAGCGATTGAGGGCGAAGGGCTAACGCTCGAAACGTCAGCTTTTTTACCCTTTACGGTGGCTAATTTACGTTTTCAACCCAGTTGTTAACACTAAATTACCTGCTATACTCTCCCACCGACGCAGCACCACAGTTTCTTTAGAAACTTACCCCTTTATTCCTTTGTGTAAACATCTACGGCTGACTTACAAAACGTTATTCCCTTGGGAACACTTCCGGTGACGAAGAATATTACTCGTGTATTTGAGAATACAAGAGGACACGCTAAATCTACTAGAGTACACACACTATTCGAACGAACGGGTCACTTGGTCAACTGACAAAACGTTATTCCTTGGGGACACTTCCGGTGTCGCGAAATATTACTCGTGTATTTGAAATGCAAGAACACACGCTAAATCTGCTATAGTACAGACCATTCGAACGAACGGGTCACTTGGCTGTCACTCTTAGTCAAACAGCTCACAAAAAAATATTTTTGTAATTTCGGTGTGAGTCTGAATTCAGTGAACAGCCTCACAAAATTGAATTTGTTAAAAGAAACTGAGAGTAAAGTGAGAATAAACAACTGGTTCTTATAATGAATATTTGCCGTGGCAGCGGCAATGTGAGTCAAGGAAACAGGCAAATGAGGACACCTGAAATATTCATGCAAGGTGTGTTATAGTTTTAACGCAAACATTTTAATTTGATGTTTAAAACATTCATTGAAAATTTTCTTATTCAAATATTTGCGAAATTGCTTTCTTTGATGGAAAATTGGAACCTGAATAAAAATAAGAGAAGTGTATTTCCGAAAAATTGACCGTAAACCGTCAAATGGCAAGTTTGAAAATGTAAAAAAGAATGTTTTCAATTTTTTAGTTTAAAATATTCATGCAAGGTGTGCTACAGTTTTAACGCAAACATTTCTGTAATTTGATTTTCAAAACATTCGTTGAAATTTTTTGTTCAAATAATTGAGAAATTACTTTCTTTGATGGAAAATTGGAGCCTTTATAATAATAAGTGAACAGTTTTACCGAAAACTGATTGACCGTAAACTTTATCAATTTTTGAGTTAAACTTTTTCTCTCCACAGATACTAACAATTGTCTTAGTAGCAGCTTTGTTTGCTATCGTAGCGGTAAAGATGCATTTCGGTCCTAGTTTTCAAAAACGTCGGGGTGAGTTAAAAAAAAAGTTTCCATTTGTTTAAAAAAATCCAAACAGCAAATGACCTGCTTAATCCTTACAAAACACTGACAAATTAACAGAAGCGATCGCTGAGACGACAGCAAAAGCAATGAACCAATCAGCAAGCCAAACAAAGACACGTGACCGATGGAATGCGCGGGAAAAGTCACATGATCAATGGAACAGAGCTGATGGTAAGTTGTCAACCTTTATTTGCGATGAAATTTCTGGTACAAAAAAATAAGACTCACCTCTGTACTTTCTTTGTGAAAATTGAAGGGTCACCGTGAAAATTTGCATCTTCTCTTAATACAGTGCGTCTCTTACAAAGCAATACATACGTGATATTTGTTTTTTCCAGATGGCAGTCTTTGTCCCCATCTGGGTTTAAAAAATTACTCAGATGAAAATGAGGCGTCATCGCCACCTGAAATTACATGCAGGCCACATAGGTAAGGATGTTGAAAAGTTAGCAGATTGAGAGGTGAAGGTAAAGTAATTTCACCATTACGCCATTCATTTTCCTCCTTTTTTAATCCTTGCTTGACCGTGGCAGTCTCCTCTTCTCCCCCCCCCCCCCCCAGCATATAAGAAGTCTTTTTATTTTATGTGTTTAAATCTCAAATAAATTTTAGCTTCTTTTAAAAGTTAAAAGTTTGGAGAAAAGGTTTTTTGTTACTTACATATTCCCTAACGCGAAGAAACTGGATTAACGTGGCTTGATTTTATACATTTTTGATAGAAATATAATCGGGTTTTACCAACTGGGTTGTTAATGTAAATTGGCCTCCATTAAACGAATCTGAATATCAACTCAGTTGTTAAAACAAAACTATCTTGGGGTAAAGTAAAAGATGTTTTTTTTTCGTCTTGTCACGAGCGTGGGACAAAGAAAAAAATTTTGAGTGCCCATGAGGAATCGAACCTCAGACCTTCGGATTCCGCGCTCCGATGCTCTCTTACGATGAAGTTCGATTCCTCATGGGGGCTCAGAATTTTTTCGTTGTCCCATGCTCGTGAATAGACAAAAAAAAAACATCTTTCTCTATTTCTTTACCAAGCTCAAAACTTACCCTCTCTCTTATTTCTTTCTATCTTGGGATAAGTTTCTAAAGAAACTGTGGTGCGACGTCGGTGGGAGAGCATAACAGGGTAATTTAGTGTTATCAACTTAGTTGATAACGTAAATTGGCTACCGCATAAAGTTTAAAAGCTGACGTTTCGAGTGTTAGCCCTTCGTCATATCGATTATCTTGTATTACCCGGCGACGCAGCACAACAGTTTCTTTAAAAAACTTAACCCTTTATTCATTGGTAAGAGACGACCAAGTAAAAATAACATACTCGTAAATCTTAAAAATCTAAAGAAATAAAAATTTTGCCTATAAAGCGGAATAATTGTTAAATTGTAATAATCTGGTTTATACGCCTTCTATAGGTCAGACAAAGTAGGCTGCGAGCAAGCTTATCAGTACTACGGGCATCCAGGACAAGTGGAGGAAAGAAGCTGCGACGAGGTCAATTACCCAGACATCTGCTCGTTCCAAGTTACAAAGTCAGGAGAACAAACATTGTTATGTGACGCTAGTGTCTGCGGGTCATCACGTATTGAAATCGGCTCTATCAATCCATATATGGGCAAAATTTCTAAATGGACGCCAATATCGGATAAAAGAATGACTAAAACCGTACAAAATGCTGTGGAAACAAACAGGAGAAACGGGTTTGGCTTCCTGTTCTTGAGGTGTGGAAATCTCCTTCAAGTGCTCATCTTTCCTCCGATGCTACAGAAACTTAAAGATGGCAGAGACAGACATAACATCAATGTTAACGTGATCCTTTTGGATTCTATATCCAGACCACATTTTTACAGAAGTCTTCTGAGAACTGTGGACGTTCTCCGGAAGATTTCACGTGATCCTAGCTTCAAGGCCACCACCCTGGACTTTGAGCTCTTCCAGAGTGTAGGTCAGCAAACATTTGACAACTTGAGGCCGTTTTTTTCTGGAGTCATAGAAGGTATGAATATGAAGCACGTTCTATAAAACTATTTTTTAAAATCTGCGCCTTACATTCAAATTGGCAAACCTTTACGAGATCCCGTTACAACATGTGTTCGCAAACCCAACTAATTGAGGGTGTTTGTATCCTAGATGATAACGTTGTAACTATCACCGCAAAAACCGTTAAGGCACCTTTAGGCGTGGAGGTACTGTACGGGACTTTCAAGAGATGGGGCTATCAGACCCTCTTCCAAGAGGACCTTTGCTGGTTTGACCGTTGGGGAGTGGCCTTGACAGATCTTGAAATAAGAAGAAAACCCAGTACGGACTCAGAATTCATAGAAAGGTAAAGTTTTAAAAAAATGAGGTTTCTAAAGAGACTTGGTTAGCTTTCTATCTCAATGAAACTGGCCTTAAAGTCGATTATTTGAACGCTTCAGTGTCGTAGAAATACTATACTTTTGATTTTGTATAATTATCTCTTAGTGCCCATGATAAATCTGTCGGCAAAGATTTGACAATTAATTGTAGCTTTTTTTTTTTTTAAAGAAACCATAATTTGACATAAAAAAATACCAATAATTTTCCAGGTGGAAAGAATTCCAAGAGATAATAAAAAAGAAACTTATCGATAACTTTGGCTTGATGCATTTCTCCGGAACAGTACTGGAAAAGTATAATGAAACAAACCATTTTGAAACTCCTCCAAAAGTGTGCTTAAATGGACAGTTCTTCAGTAAGTATTTCATGGATTACCTACAAATGGTGTACACTGCTATCAACAGGGACTCTACGGCGAAACCGCTTATTTCGTACATGCATTTCAACACTGGACACGAATATACCGGCAAACGGATAAGAAACACGGACACCAATTTAGCGGAGTTCATCACCAACATGGCGGCGCTACCTGACACTCTTACAATGATATTTTCTGACCACGGTAATAAAAACACTTATTACAGTCAACACTCAGAGGAAGGAAGAAGAGAAGTGTTTGATCCTGTTTTTTTCATGGTTATTCCCGGTGGCGTTGAAAAAATACTGGGCAAGGAAAGGATGACTGCCTTAGTTAAAAATCAAAGACGCCTCTTTACATTTCTCGATGTACACCGTGCGCTTATGAGTTTAAAGGACCCTGTTAAGATGTTCTCCCGGAATACTTCATTGGCTGATATATTTGCAGTCCTACCGGAAAATCGCACATGCGCAAACTTAAGCTTAATGCCGCTGACCTTGTGCAAGTGCGAGGACTTTGACAGATATAATTCGGTTAAAGATAACTCAGACAGTCATAAGTGGTTAGCGGAGTTCGCGCTTGGAACCTTAAACAATGCCATTCAAAAACAACATATGGGAGGTAAGAAGGGTGTTGGATAACTTGACTGGGTTCGCAGCTTTAAAGAAGTACTTTCCCTTGATGCTAATAAAGATAAATGAATTTCCATCGTTTTCTCACGATTTAAAGTCATGATCAATTGTAGGCCAGGCCATCAATTGAAGATCGCTACCTGAGCGATAAGGTTCAGCCTAAGGGTTTATTAAGTTACACTCCTAAGGTTACAAGTCAGTCTGAAGTTAAGAAATCATCAGAATATCACTTTCGCGCATCACATATATACACTGTACTCAGCATATTTCTTAGTTTACCCACGAGTTCTCTACCGGCAGCTGGTAGGACATTTGATTGTCCTATCGGAAAGTCTCACACTCAAATCCTCTTTGGTGACCCACGTATTTTCTTTTCCTATGCTGCTAACAAATGGTGCACGCCTTTTTTTTTTTTAATCACCGCCCTGGTTCGACGAAATAGAATACGCCGTCATTATCGATGTTTTTTTTAATGTTAATTTTTATTCTTCCTAAAGGTGATGATGGTGGGCAGTTATTATCGATTCTAAAAGAGGGATACGGAAATTGCCAACGATTGGTGGGAAAGTCGTTCACAAATGTTGTGCAACGGGCCCAAGGAGAGTACATCATCACCACAATGAACATTAACGTGATCCCCCCACCCGGATACAACGAGGACGAAGTTTTCAAGGTTTCTGTCAAACAGTATGCTCAAGCCGAAGACAAATTGTGGTTGACTAGCTTTGTGCGGGTGTCCAAGTACAGCAAGTTTGAATCATGCGCAGATAAATCGGTGGATATTAAACTCTGTGCATGCGCCAAACAGGAAACCACTGAACCCATAAACAGTGGACAAAAACGTGCGAAAGAGGTCCCGAACAAAATGTTTGCCTCAACGACTATTGTGAAAGATCTACACTCAGGCTGTCTCTTATTCTTGAGACGAAATCATCGAACGTTTTCTCTTGCGCTGGAAGTAACGAATGTGTGTTTTGATCGAACCTACAAGTTTGAGCTATCTGGCTCGTCCGGTGAAAGAGTGTATTCTATAGTCTTACCAATTTACCTCGAATTAGCTCCGAAAACTTTTTACTTCTTGACCTCCGTTAATAGGTACACTTCTAAAGACAGTTACCCTCTGAATTTTTACGCAGATATAAAAGTTAAATACGCCGATTTCGACAAGTTTAAGGATTTGGGAAAAATCGACGTTTCATGAATCTAAAAACATTTTTGATGCAAATCAACAAAATACTTGTTTTAAATTGTTTTGTTATTGTAGAATATAGTACTTCACATCCTGATTCTCTGTCAGACTTGGACCAGAGCAATTTTGTTTGATTCCTTGATGGGCTACTGTCAGTCTTTTTAAGACTAAAGGAGTGAAAGTGGGAGAAATGATGATGCTGAGGGAACTTGTACTTTCGCCTCCATAAATAAGTACTGAAACTGTTTTTGAGTTATCTATTACTTAAATATCTTTCAGAATAATGAGAATTTTTCACTAAACTGACTAATTGGAATTGAAGTCTGATAATTCCTTACTAACGAGTTGTCTTTTTGTCTCAGTAAAATTTACCTGACCCCACTCTAGTAGTATTGTAATGACCTCCTCGTTGGCAGTTAATTTCCTTTGGTCCCCCTTTATACTCTTATATCAGTGATCCCTCTGAAAATTCTCCTCCTTTCCCTCCCTGCTCAGGCGACAAATAAAAAACAAACTGTCCCCTTATCTATAACAGAATGTGGCGGTTAGGTGTTAAGTCCGATTTAAATCAAAAGTGCGTTTTCTGGTAATTTTTTTAAATGCCATTATTTGCGATTAATCTCAAGTTAAAAAGTGGAACTTCTAAACAAAGGCACTCTTTTTTTTCTTTTAAAAAAAATCTAGTACGACTCTGATAGAATGAATATTTTTGCTCAATATCCACAGTAACCATATGGCTTCTGTGGAAAGAGTTTATAGACCACCACTCGTAGAATATCCAAAGCTGACTGGCTAATACTAAGTAGGACCCAGAATGTTTGTGAATAATCCAGAATGTTCTGGGCTAATAAATACTCAGTGTCACTGGAGCTGTAGTCTTCCGGAACGACCTCCTGCAGTAGAACGTACGCAATCGCTATATTTAGAGTAAGATTTGTCCCTTCTTATCGCAGGTTCTAGAGACGTGTTGCGTAATCATCAGAATCCTAGAAGACTTCTACACTTTGCCCAATTTACTGGCTTGAAAGTGAAAGCTGTCAATTCTGCGATCAATGTCACAAGGATCTGAGTAGCTTCAGCTATCGAAGTGGACAAGAAGGCACACTTGAGTAATCTTTCTTTCCACATGACAACAGTGTAGATGTGGTTGAAGATATCAACAAGGTAGCTTTGATAAGTTCACAGAAGGAAAGTGTATGGCTACCGAGGAAACAAAGACGCCGGGATTGCTTGCGACAAGTGGAGGAGAAGCTGAGAATGGTACTGAAATTAGAAATAAGCATTACAATATTATATGCATGTGTTTTATATTCGCCATTTGCTTTTTGTTGTACTTCCGCGGTGTGTCTGAATACCACTTGCGTTTAGTTTTTAAGTGTAGTCCTTTAGTTCTGCAAAGCAATTATTGCTTTTTCTCCTTTACTGGCAAAACTTAAATCGTACAATAGCTATTTAACGTTTAAAATTTTGGAAGTGTCGTTGTGGACGCCTGCCATCGTTAAGTGTTAAATTTGTGCTGTTAATTTCCATTTAACCGATTTAACAAATCGTGATGCTAGTTTAGTTGTCAACGTGTGGTTAACATGCGAAATATTTGCAATCCTCGATACGGTCTTGATAATATAGAGAAATATCAACAAAGCATAAATTCAAATATGTTCCGCAGTGGTGGTTTTACTAGTGGGAAAAATGAAGGGACAGAAGAAGAACGGAAATTTATTTAGTCGTTTTTGAGTTTTAAATAACAGAATTTTTCTTAAAGTCAGGAGAGAAGCAGCCCTAGTTTGACTTCTGATAAATTTGCTGTTCCTTCGAATTCATTGTGAAGGACAGAATCGAGATGAGCAGATAATCGACTGTAAATAAGGTCACAAAAATCTTGCTCTTCAGATTGTTATCGAGTCTGTTAATTCAGACTTAATGCGAATTAAGGAAGCTGAACACATGTTAAATAGGAATCCTCCAACTTCATGCAAACCAGAAATTGCGACAAAACGATCACTTAAAAGATAGACAATTGAGTATTAGGGCGAACTACAAACCAATTAAATCAGAGTCTATTTTTGCCGAATGACTTTCGCATACGTCATATTAAAATTACCATAGTCGAATGTTTCCGGTGTCAGGCTGCAGCGGTTGACTATGACGCACAGAACGCCCCAAAACAAGGAAATGATTCAACCACGCGGCAAGAGTTGATCGTCATCCACGGACCGCAATGCCTCATGTAATTAATTGTTAAAACTAAATGCAATTGAAACATTTATTTATACTAAAAATCTAATATATTTTTGAGCACACAGGAGACATCATCGACCTAAGGACCTCTGTGGTGACTGAACTGCAGCTTTCAGACATAAGTGATGACGTAGGTACTTGCTGGCGTGAGCTGGGACCAAAGCTTGATATTCCTTCAGCAAAGATCCAAAACCTGGATAACGATTATTATTGTAGTCGCGACAAAGCAAACGCCTTACTCCTTATGTGGAAACAGAAGGAAGGGAGCAGTGCAGTGGCAGGGCGTCTAGCGGATGCTTTAGCAAGCATTGAGAAAAAATGCATAGCAGAAAAGCTTCTTGGTGAGTAGGAATACCCGGTAAGATGAGTGAGTGGCTTGTGAGGACTGCTTCCGTAATCCGTAACCCAATTTCTAAATTTATTTAATGAAGAAAAAAATTATTATGATTAATAGCTAAATTGCTACCTTGTTACACAACAATGGGTTTTTCCGTGGTTTTCAAGTCTTATCTTAACAAAAAGGGGATTGGGGTATTTCTCCCAATACCCTTCCTCCTTTAGTGTGTTAAGGATATATCTCCCCATAACTAACGCAAATCTATTATAATTCAATTGTGTTTACTTACTTTTACTTACCATTATCTCAACTCTACACCTACCGATAAATAAGAACGCGCTTACTCTAACAGAGATTTTGCAATTCTTGATACAGCAATTTTCAACTGAGTGTAGAAAGCAATCCTGGATCGCGTTGCTCTTGATCACCTTTGCTCTTTGATTGGCTAAGAAACTCGCACTCAAACTCTAGACCAATAAAACCAAGAGTAAAACCAATCGCGACTTGAACATTCATACACCTTTTCCCGCGCTTGAAGTAGCTTGTTTTTCATTTTGAGATTCTATTGGCTACCTATGCTATCTGCTTTTGTCCTAATTGGCAATTAGTACAAGTTTTGTAGCTCAATAAATTATCCAGCTACCCTATTATCCTCATTGTGTGTACGTGTTATCATTGAAAATTCCAACTAGGCTGTTTGGTGGCTAAAGTAAGAGATTACATCCTTGCAAGGAAAAAAATCATTTTCCTACGGCAAACATTCTAAATGGTGACATTAGTTTACTGGTCTCCTTTGGTTTGCCTAGAGTACCATCAACATTCATGATCCGTTTGGCTGTTTATTACTTGGAAATATCTGCTGACTTCTCATAATTTACTTTTACAACATTTATTATCAGGAGTGGATCATGGAAAATTGCCGATGTGTAGAAACATTCCAAAGGGTCACGTTATCAGTTTAACAGTTATTCATGACCTGGGTGTGAGGCTTGATAAGGTTAGTAGCTAACAACACGTTTTCTACCATAACTACTGAAAGATATAATTTTCACAAGAACCACATACATGTTTTGTTACCCGAAAGTTATAATCCACAGTTCCTCCAAGCTGATGAGTGGTACGTCTGCCCTCGACTCCTCCAGAGCTAATCGCTTTAGGTTTTTTTTTGAAAAGTATGAAATCTAGATCAGCATTAGATCAGAATTATTACTCAGACGGATTTCCACCATTATCCAGACATATATACAATTTATTATCAATTACTTTTTAAAAGTAAAATATCAAACTTACCGTAGTTGAGCGAAAATTTTCATAAAACTAGTTCATGTTTGTTTACAATAAACTATTTCTCACTTTTTCTAGAGTTTGGTGTGCGAAGATGCGCAAGGAAATAAATTCATGGTAAAGGCATTCAATAGCAGTGAAAATTTTTTAAAATTGGAAGAGGTAATTTCTCCACTTTTCCCATTTATCCAAGGACCGGACCAGAAGCCTCCTCAAGTGTGTCATTTTTTCTCTTGGTTTATGGACTTTTCTGCCAGTTTCAAGGAACATATATACAAGTCAGAAGCTTGCTCACCAGTATTACAACCAAAAGCAGTTCAATCTCTTCCATTCTCCTTAGGAGACGTCGGATGAGTGTTATTAGTGTATAATCTTTTGCTCAATTGCCGAACATAAGTCCTTTCAAGGAGCTGTGGTTAGTGGTTATGTTTATGACACGAAAAACCATATATTCTTCGAGACTCAAATTATTTTTTGTCTGAAAATGTGTCAAAATCAATTATTTCATTAAAACTTGCTTTGTAAAGATAAGAGTCGACTGGCAGTTTTTTCGGTCTTAGTTCATGAGTTTGCTGGAAAGCTTACAGAAGGTCATAGACAGATCCAGAATGATGGTATCCAATTTCACTGAATAGTTAACAAAGGTATACATCAGGCAGTGTATAAAAACAGTACAAAATAAAATAACCTTTTCAAATTTCTATTTGCAAAATTCGTCAAATTCAGACGCTGCGATCCAAATCTTTCTTCGCCTGCACAAACCAAATTCTACTGTTTTCCATCCCTATGTCACGTTTTGTCTAAAAGTCGCTCAAGCAATATTTGCATTATAACGCGATGTTCACTTGGCATGCTTCTTTCGCTTTCATCTGATAACAACCTGAAATTATGGATAAACGACAGTAAATTTCGCGAGTTTTCTTTCGCCAGAAAATCACGTGATTATTTTCGCTAACTTAAGTGTTATTACTGACTGATCTCGCCGCCAATGCCCATACAAGATAATTCAATTTAATACATCAGCCAATAAACCTAATCTGTTCCCATGGTTCTTGTTTTACATCGGATCGTAAACAATCGAAGCGATGTACAGTGTTGGGTTTGTGCTTGAACCCGAAATTTTATTTTCAATCGAAAGGTGTCATTTAAAGCAATGATGCTATAAACTGTAACAAGCCTCTTTGTCGTTTATGCGCGGTTACTTTTCCATCGGGCTCGGGCAAGTTCGGGACGACTAGTTAACTAGAACGGTACGCGAGTGAGTGACTCGTTTGCATATCGGAACCTCCACAAAATCTTGTTTCTACCCTTCGCGTAAAACGAGTTAGAAATGATCATTTGGAAATATTCACACTGTGATTTAGGGTAGATCTCTGAAAATGATGTTGTGGTTTTGATTAAGTGTCCCATCCTCTTTACTTCATTTGTTTTAGCAGACACTTGTGAGTAGGAGGTTCTTAGAGACTGTTGTTGACGAAAAGAAGGAAAGCCTAAAGCGATATATTTCAGCACAACTTCAGGACCAGAGGCTCCAAATGAAGAAAGAGCAACCAGCTCGTGGAGATGTAAATATGAGGAAGAAGAGGATTCAACAAATGATGAAAGCGTGGAGCAATCGCTTCTGTCATGTGAGAAACATCGCAACATTTGTCTGAGGATTTTTAAGGCTTTTATTGACCTGACTGCCGAGGTTGGACGCCTGGAAATGAGGGCCATTATAATACACTCAATATTTCATCGTCGTTTGCATACGGTTTAAATTGCCCGATTGCTTCTTTTGAGTGTTGTACCTCCGAAGAATCCTTCGCCATATAACCAAGTGCAATCCATTAATTTGTTTTCATTGATCAAAGCAATTTACTCTCAGCAGGATAGTCATCGTGAAATACGAAGGGCAGTCACTAAATATGATAAGCTTTTAAAATTCAGTGTTATTTTCGTTTTGCAGAAACTCAGACATTTTCCAGAAAGCGACCCACCAAAAGGGATTGGATCGAAGGTATGATATAGTCGTTATTAAAATACAACCATCAATCGAAGAGAGTAAGAAAAAATCTGAAAAATTTGCGTTGTCTTTTCCTCAGGAAGAGAAGCACGGAAATAACTTTTTTATGACCTAACGACGCAAACTATACTAGAACTAGGAAGGAAATTGATTTGAAAATGAACAATCGATTATTCATCTCAGACATCGAAGTTTAAATTCAGGATATTAAGCTCGTGGAGGCGACCTTGTGTACTTACCTAACCCTAAGTAATATCATTTAATTTCATAGGTATTCATGTAGCCTTGTCGTAATCCATGTAAAATCTTCTTCTTTATTTTGTTTGTTGTCATCTCTTTATATTTTCTTGGTTGCACTATGATTATTATCTCCCTTAGAAGACAAGAATGAAAATAAATTCTAACGAAGCTAATGACTCTGTTTTTTTATTACTTTGTTTTTATCTCATGGTTCAAGAATCCCTTGTTGAGGCTGAGATCAGGAGATAAAGAAGCTTGCGTCCTCCTGTCAATCTCAAAACCCTCCAGCGATGAAGAATATCAAACCAAAGATTCGGGAGCAGGAAAAAAACACAGAAGAACTCATCATTGTTTACAAAAAAAAAATTGATTAGCATAACCTCTTTTAGAAGACGCCCTCTGCGAAAGGCAAATTTAAGCAGACGAATTTGCCTTTCTGGCTTAGTTGTATTTGGCAAGTTTAATATAAACGAAAATTCGTGAGCACACGAAAAACTATTTAATCGATCAGCTTTCAGTATTTTCTTTGGATAATAGGAGTGTTCGAGGATTCACGATACCTCGAGATAGAACTCTTGCCTAATTTGATGATGAAGTGCTATTTCTCGATTATCCAATGCAATTTCATTTTGAGACATTACAAGTGTCTCCAATTAGCTCTATTAGCGAAAAAGAAGAGGCAGAATGCAAAATTTCGCCATATTTGCTCCTTAATATAACTGTAGCCAGTTTGAATGTAAGACGTAATAGCGAACATGAATGGATATCGCACTAATGCAAAAAGGGAAATTTGGATGGTGATTAGCGGACTGTGATTAGTTATAATTTGACGGAATATCTCAGTGTAAGGGGGCCTTTTTCGGTGAGAATCTTGATCGCTTGTTATTTTCAGAGTGGGATCTGTTTCAACCCAGATCATGTCTTAAAGGCATGCAACTCTCTTGAGATCGGTTTTGTTACTATACAATCAAGTATTTCTCATCCTGATATTGAGTCAGACGTGGACCTGAGCAATTTTGTTCAATTCCTCGATGGTTTTACCGTCAGTCTTTAAAGACTAAAGGAGTGAAAGTGAGACAAACGATGATACCAAGGAAACTTGTACTTCCGCCTCGATAAACAAGCAATGAAACCGTTTTTGCGTTATCTATTGCTGAAAGATCCTTCATAGTATTGACAGTTTTTTACAAAATTGACCAGTTGGGTTTGGTAAGTCCTATAATTCCGTAATCAGGGGCCAGTTATTATCTGTCAACTGGTCTCAGTAAAATTAACCCGACCCCACCCTGGTAGTATTCTGATGATCTTCCTCATTGACAGTTGATTTTCCAAAGTCCTCCCTTTATACTCTGTTAGAGCGACTGATACCCTCTCCCTTCCCCACTTGATTAAAAGTGTGTGCCCCCTCCGCTCAGGCGATAAATAAATAGAGAATAATAACTGGGTACGCTTAGATATGGAATTTCTCTTTGAGTGTTTAACTCGATAACGCACGAGTGAGCGCCGCGAACAAGTGAGATGTCGAGTTGAACACAAGAAGAATAAGTCCATATCTACAAGCAACCATGTATTATTTTGTTTATCATATAAACACAACAGCCCTTTACTGACAATGAAAAGTCAACTTTATTAAGGAATTAAAATAAAAGGATCGACAATCCTGAATAAAAATCGTAAAGTGCGTTGGCGCTAAGACTCAACATGAAAAAATATGTTGGAACACTACACTGTGTCTTAAGTCCGATTTGTATCCAAGGAAAAGTGGGTTTTCCGATAACTTCTTAACTCTTATTATTTACATTTAGTCCCAAGTTAAAAAGCGGACCCTCTTACCCAAATTCTTAAAAAAAAAAAAAGAAAAACATCTAGTACGACACCGATAGATGATATTTTTGCTCATATATTGAAAGGAACCATACGGCCTCTGTGACAAGATTTTACACATTGCTGCTCACAGAATATCCAAGCTGACAGAATGTTCGTGAATGATCCGGAATGTTCTTAGTTTACAGCACAGGTCTGGACCTGCATCCATCCGGAACGACCTCGGTGCACCGATATTAATTTAAGTAATGTGATTTTTCCCTTTTCATCACAAGACGTGGCTTTTCCGTGTTTTTTAAGTGAAAAGTCGTCCAAGTGAACGAGAGGGCACACATAGTCAAACAATTGAGTAATATTTATGTCCTCGGATAAACATTGAAGCTGTAATCAGTTCACAGAGGGAAGTAAAGTTTTATTTAGGAAGCAAGTCCTATGGCTACCGAAACGCCAACATTGCTTGCGACAAGCGGAAGAGCAGCTGAGAATTGTATTGAAATTAGAAGTAAGCTTTCAAAATATTATATGTACGTGGTAAATATATGACTATTTAGTTTAGTTCAGCCTCGGTAGCTTGTCATAATATTACTTGTGTTCAGTTTTTAGTCTCATCCTTTTGTTCTGCGATTGTACGTTTTTCTCTACAGGACAGGCAAAGCTTAATCGATCATGTAACAGTAATTTAACTTTCAAATATTTTTGGCAGTCTTCGCTGCAGGTGCTTGTCATCTAAAAGTGGTTAATCTGCGTTATTTAATTATCATATAACCGCTATTTTAATTACCTCATCGCTCTATATATCTCGTGGTGTTAGTTTAGTTGTCTTCGTGTAATTTGTATGCGAGATTGTTGCCGACTTGATTTCAGCGTTGATAATCCAGAGCGATATTTACAATGTATAAGGTTAAGATATGTTACGCTATAATGATTTTAGCGTGGGAAAGATAAAGGGAACGGAGCAAGAATGGACATGTAAGACGTCGAATTGGCTCCGTTTACATGCTGCTCCTTTTTTGAAGATCAGGATGGAAGCAGCAGTGGTTAGAATTTTAACCAATTTGCTGTTCCTTATTTGTAAAGGACAGAATCTCGATGAGTAGATTATGACGTCAATGGCATCAAAAATATAAGTTTGACAATAAACCGCATATAATATTATGGAGATTTTGTAATCTGTTCATTCCATCTTAATGCGAATGAAATGGGAGCCAAACTTTTGTTAACTAGGAACACTCTGATTACCTGAAAAACAGAAATTCCAATAAAATAATCACGTATCAGATTGATGTTTGAGACTTTAGGCATGATGTTTTCGACGAACAACAAAGAGGAAACTGAAATTATGCCTGTACACTTAATGCCGTTAGCGTCATCAAATAAACTTTTGGCTTTTTTCCGCTATGATTTTTGGCTTGAATCCAGGATTTTAGAAAAAGTGAGTCAAATCATAATTAATTTTAGCCGAATGACGGCGCCATATATCCATTATCTTTGTGAAGTTTTTATATGAAATAATTCATATTTGTACTGCGGTTGTAGATGAAAGTGAAATGTGATGATCGCAGTAAATTTTCCAATTTAAGCAATTGGATAGAAGAAGCCTGAAAAAAATCAGGGCTTCAACGGGATTCGAACCCGTGACCTCCGCGATACCGGTGCGATGCTCTACCAACTAAGCTATGAAGCCACACATTGGGAGCGAGGTCAATTTATTGAGTTCATATCTTCCCGTGCAGTGAAATGATGTGAAGTTTTTATATGAAATAATTCATATTTGTACTGCGGTTGTAGATGAAAGTGAAATGTGATCATCGCAGTAAATTTACGGGAAGATATGAACTCAATAAATTGACCTCGCTCCCAATGTGTGGCTTCATAGCTCAGTTGGTAGAGCATCGCACCGGTATCGCGGAGGTCACGGGTTCGAATCCCGTTGAAGCCCTGATTTTTTTCAGGCTTCTTCTATCCAATTGCTTAAATTGGAAAATTTACTGCGATGATCACATTTCACTTTCATCCATTATCTTTGCTGCGTATTTTTGTCAAGCTTCTGTGGTTGACCATGGCAATTGTAAGATCTTGTTATAAATATAACCAAAGACATGCGTGACGTTTGAAAGAGTTTAAGCAATATTCAGATAACGGTTGAAGATATATGAAATGAAAATCTGATGTTACTAATACTGATGACGCTTCTGTGAACCAGAAGTATCCGAAATAAAATCAGCTCCCCAAAAAATGAACTCGACTGAATAAAGGTCGAGGTTTAGATTCCTTCAAGGCTGAATAACTTAGTGTTATTTCTTAGTAAAATTAATTTAGAAATTGTTGAAAACTGGGTAGCGTGGTGTGACTCAATGATGCAAAGATGACTATCAATTAATTTGAATACAGAGAATCATTTACTAACTAAGCCCTAATGCATCATCACTCAAGTAACCTATATATACCTGTTTGGCTATTTAGAATTAACCATACTAAACATAAGCCTAACCACCCCTTTATGTTGTTACTGTGCAGTTAACACCAGGTACGTTTTCTACTCCAGGGCAAGAAGAAGACCTCACTAAATTTCAACTAGGATGATTCTCGTAATCCATGCAATGTTAAAAACTACACGCAATTAAAACATTAAATTAGCTAAGAGTCTAATATCCCTTTGTGCACGCAAAAGACTTCAACAGCCAAAGGACCTCCGTGGTGACAGAACTGCAGATTTCAGACGTAAGTGATGACGTAGGTACTTGCTGGCGTGAGCTGGGACCAAAGCTTGATATCCCTGCAGCAAAGATCCAAAACCTGGATAACGATTACTGCTGTAGTCGCGACAAAGCAAACGCCTTACTCCTCATGTGGTAACAGAAAGAAGGGAGCAGTGCAGTGGCAGGGCGTTTAGCGGATGCTTTAGAAAGCATTGGGAAAAAATGCATAGCAGAAAAGCTTCTTGGTGAGTAGGTATACCTGGTAAGATGAGTGAATGGTCTACGTATACAACTGACAAGCTGAAAGAATAAACACACAAAGAAGTCATAAAACAGTTGACATTTTTAACGTATAACGCAGTCGTGGAGCTTTCCGTGGTTTCCTTTTCTTGTCTTAACATAAAGGCGGACTAGGATAGTTCTCCCAATACTCTCCTCCCCTTGAGGAGGAGGCTGCTCTCGTGAATCAAAACGCTTTTACTCGTCCTTATCTCAACACACCTAATGATCAATCAGAGCGCGCCCACTGTTTAAGGGATTTTGTCAATTCTTAATAGAGCAATTGACAACTTGGTGTAAAACGCGATCCTGGATTGCGTTGCTTCGCACTAAATACTCTTTCAAGTGATCATCAAATTCAAAACTAGAATCAAAGGTAACTTGTAGACCTGCACTTCAAGTATTGCTTGTTTATGCTTTGTGCTCTCATTGGCTCCTAACCAGTGACATTTACTTTTGTCCTAGTTGGCATTTAGTACAACTTTGGGTTCGGTGTTACGAAAACCGTGAATTGTCCAGCTATTTTATTATTCGGATTGTCTGCACTTATAAGGGTTGCTTAGTTAAGAAATTGCTTTCCTGCAAGGAATAAAAATCTTTCCTTCGCTGCAAATATTCTAAATGGTGACATTTAGTTTGCTGATATAGTTTGTTCCATGGGTGGCAGGGAGGTTGTCCTGGTGGGGAACATGAAGCATTAAACTGATCGACGCAGAACTCTGAACTCATAATAATTTCCTATCAACACACTAGGAGTGGATTATGCGAAAATGATGAGGTGTGGAAACATTCCTAAGGGTCACGTCATTAGTTTAACAGTTATTCATGACCTGGGTGAAGGGCTTAATGAGGTAAGTAGTTGACAACACACTTTCTACAATAACTACTGAAAAGTTGATGATTAGCACGTCTGCCCCAGACCTCGTGAACAAAAGGATGAAACTGGACCAGCGGTAAACCAGAAAAATCACTTAGATGGATTTTGCCATTCCCTGGGCATAGTTTTACTACCAAATAATCTCAATTAAAATAATGAAATTGCTTCGAAACTATTTGCAATCAACTATTTGTCATTTTTTTTAGCTTATGGTGTGCGAAGATGCGCAGGGAAATAAATTCATGGTAAAAGAATTCAACAGCAGTGACAATTTTTTGAAATTGGAAGAGGTAACTTCTTCACTTATCCCATCTGTCCAATTAGAATGTTTCAATGAGTATTTGGAAAAATGCACCCTGTGATTCAAGGTTTATCTTCGAAAATTATGTCAGTTTTAATTGCCCCATTTGTCTTTCATTTGCTTTAACAGACGCTTGTAAGCAAGGGATTTTTAGAAACTGTTGTTTTAGCCAGACAGGAAAGTCTAAAGCGCTATATTTCATCGGAGCTTCAGGACCTGAGACTCCAAATGAATAAACGGCAACTGGCTTGTGGAAATGTTGATAAAACAGATGGGATTCAAGATGCCTCTAAAGACAAAACAGAGCCCACAAGCAGCTTATTGAATGAGGAAGCGAATCCGTCAAACAATGAAAGCGTGGGAACATTGCTACAGTCATGTGAAGAACATCGCAACTATTTTCAGAGAATGTTTGAAGCTCTTATCAAGCTAACTGCTCAGGTTGGGCAACAAAGTGAAGATAATGTTAATTGTATTAAAAAACTTTTAGACTTTACTACGGAACTCCAGCAAGAAGAAACAGTACTTTTCTCCAAAATAGAATTAGTAGGCACTCAGAGCCAACTCAAGGACGAGCAGCACACAAATCGTTTTGAGGAATTACACAAATGGAAAACGCATCATGCACTGCAATTGAAGGAAGTCGAAAAACTGCTGTTAGGACTGCTTCATCAAATGACAACTGAGAGAAAGACGAATTATAAAGGGAGGCTGGTAATTTCTTATAGAGTAACATTTTTCTACTTTAGTATTGGTAAGAACTTGATTTCGAGTGAAATTTGGTGTTAATAAACACGGGTAAATTTTTCAAAGACAGCACAATTGCACGAGCCCGTAGGGCAAGTGCAATTTGTAGTCTAAAAAATTTACCCGTACTTACTAACACCACATTTCACTTGAAATCATGTTAGCGAGCGAGCGCGCGCTATTTTTAATTTGCACTCATGTCACTACTTTGCACTCGTGTTAAACGAGAATGCACTCTTTTTCAGCCGATCAGAAGCGCAATATTTTTCTATGTACATAACTAATTCCTTAACATTACATGCAAATTGTAATTGGATTGTCAAAGGCTCAGTGGAGGAATTTTATAAAACAATTGATTTAGAGGGGAGAGAGAAACCCAGGTTTTTACGTCCAATTAACATGGTAAATGAAACTTTGTACGACAGACCAAGCGAGGGCCTTGGTAGACCATGATTGTTTGAAGTCTTATGTCAGTCTACAAGTTCCTAATGAAATTCTGCCTTAGGTTTTTGTTTTATTGAACTCAAACAAGCAGGCAGAATCTTATCATCAATGATCCTTAAATCTTCTCTCCTTCTTGACTTTTCGCTTTGTGATGTTCTCTCATATTTATATTTGTTCCTCCTTTTTTCCAAAGCCCTCTCATCAGAAAACTGAACTAGAAGGCCGATCAAAACCTCTGCCAGGATACGGAAGGAAGGTAAGGGAATTTGAATTTAATCTGAGATTATTAAAACGCAGATCACTTAACTGAATCAAACTGCAGATATAAGTAATTGACTAAGCCAATATTCTTGGTCAATATGAGCAGTTATAATAAATGCGCTATATATATCTTTGTATGCAATCGGTTAAAGTTGTCATTTTGTCTATGTCGACAGTAGCTAAATTTCTATGTTCAGATTTAAATTTATTTTTGTTTTGCAGAGTCCCAGACATTATTCAGAAGGCGACCTATCAAAAGAGACTAAAACGAAGGTATGATGCAGTCTTTATTCAAATACCACCATTAAACTAAAAACGTTAGAAAAAAAACGTTTGGGCTGTCTCCTCAAGAAGAGAAGCTTGAACAGAACTTTTCTATGACCCAAAACGCAAACTTGGCCAGCATTGGAAAGAAAATTGATCTTAACATGAACACGAGCAATTGGTTATTCATTTTAGACATCGAAGACGGTATGCAAGACATCGACGGCTTTGGGAGACGACCCTACGTACTTATTATTATAATTAAAAATTATCTCCTACACAGTTGTACTTTTACATAAGAATAATATTATTACATTGTCTCCTTCATTGTGTTTGTTCTTTTCTTTTCTCTTTTCTTGATTGCACTATAATAGAGTTATCTCCCTCAGAAAACAAGATTGATAATGAATTCTTACAAACCTACTGACTCTTTTTTTTTTTGGATTAATATCAGCATCTGGGCAACTGCCCACCTACCCCTCCCCTAACCCAACAACAGGTTAGGGGAGGGGTAGGTGGGCAGTTGCCCAGATACTGATATTGATCCTTTTTTTTACTTTTTTTTCTCCTCATGTTTCAAGAATCCCTTGTCTTGGCTGAGATCGGGAGACAAAGAAGCTTGCGTCCTCCTGTCAATCTCAAAACCATCCAACGATGAAGAACATCAAACAATAGATTCGGGAGCAAGAGATAACACAAATAAATTAATGGCCTGACATTGTTTACGATGAAAAAGTTGTTTAGAACCTCGTTTAAGGAAGCCCTTTTCTGAAAGGAGCACACGAACATCTTTCATTTTGTTGATCACGCATTTCATTGTGACTCGATTGTGCGAAAATATTTAATAAAAAATATTTTTATTTCAAACTGATACAATTTAAGAAAATAAGAATCTAAAGTAACTGACTGTTGAAAGTCCTTGTTCGCCTTGTTATAAAGGTGAATTAGCTTTTTTGCCAAAATTATAGTTGCCAAGTTGAATATGAAAAAAAATTCGTTAGCACTCTTTTGTTGATCAGCTTCCAGTATTTCCTTTAAATTATGGGAGTGTTTGAGGATTCACGATACATGAAGGTAGAACTCTTGTATACTTAGATGGTGATTTTTATTTCTTATCTTTCTTGGTTATCAATTACATTTTGATTCCATTACGCGTTTCTCAAACTTGCTTTATTATAATTACTATCTTCACACTTGAACAAAGTTCATAGAGGTATGTGTGAACGCAAATTCAAATTTTTTCGTACTCTTAAAATGAAAAAAAAATGTTGTTCGTGTTCTCTCCTAATTTCGATTACATATTATTACAACACCTCAGTAACCATGATAAATCTGGTTTTAAAACAACTTGATTCGCTCCTGTGATTGAAGGGGCGACTTTAATTTGAAGATTTCATCACTAACTGATTTTCGCGTACATGGAATTTATTTTGCACTCGTAATAGAAGAAGAAGTGGTCAACTTAAAAATTAAATTAATATTACAAAGAAGGTTATTACACATGTCAATTTCGGTTGAAGCGACGGGCAAATATTATACTTACAATTTGTGTTCTATATGCGACTAGTAAGCTACGATGTGCTATCGGTGGTGACACTTTTGATTTGTAAGTTGCGTAACGAACTGCTAGGTTTTTAAATAACTAGTCACCTGATCTGTTTTTGACACGTTGCGCTAAGATAATTAAATATTCACAAAAAAAAAAAAAAAACAAGTGACAAACGGCTAGAAAAATGCAAATCACAACTTCTTGTTGAAGTTTACATCATTGGTAGAAATAACATCGCGAGGGACTCGGAGGTGGAAAAAAGTTATAAGTTTGATGCGATCTTAGCTAATTTTTACATGTAGAGGTGAGCTGCCGCTCTACAAACAATATTAGCTTGTACAATGAAGATTTCATCATGTCTTTTACACCACTTCCTTTTTTCGGTTTTTGATTTGTTTCCTATTTAAGATTTCATTTTTCTGAAGTTAACCAATTTGAAAAAAAAAATATGATAATTTTGTGCGTGTCTAGAGCTCTTCGATTTATCATAAATCGGTGCTGAGGCGCTGCCGACCGAGAAGATTGATGGGCTCTGGGAATGAGAATGCTCTAAAATATTAACGAATTTTAAAACTTTGATTTACTTTGTGTGAAGGGTCAAAGATGAAAATCCTGTGTTTTCTTGAATAAGCGCTCTCGCGCGAATAGGAGCCCTCCCCCGAAAAAGAGATCCTTTATAGGCATTTTCTGTTTATTTAATTTTAGCCCTATTACCGCGCTCTCGGTAAATGCCGTAAGCTTCCCAGGCACAATTCTTCGAGGACCAGTAGTTTGAACGATTATGAAGTTATTGGGATGTTTTTAAAGAAAACAGTTTACAAGGAATAAAAACTCAATCAAAATGTGTGACCAACAAGTTTTTAACTGTCAGCTCCATAGACATGGTTCACATTGTAAGTTCCAATGGCATTGTCGCTATACAATTTTTCACAAAATTGACCAGCTGGTGTTGATAAGTCCTATAATTTAGAAAGGTCATCATTTGTCTCTTTGTCACAATTAAATTCACCTGATCTTTTGGCGACCACTTATCCCCCTTCCGGTCCCCACTTGATGAAAATTCCTCTCACCCCTACCCTCCCCCCTGCCCAATGTGACTGGTCCCTTATTAATAAAAAATGCGGCATTTACGTTCTAAGTCCGATTTATATCCAAAGAAAAATGGGTTTTCTGAACATTCAAGAGTATTTATTTGCACTTAATCTTTGATTAAAAGCGGTGACTTTTTCCAACAATGACTTAGAAGAAAATATAACACGGCACTTAGATATGATATTTAGCTTAAGTTTGAGAGGAAAAGCGCAGCTTTTGTGAGAAGAGTTTATAGACCGTCACTTATAGAATATCCAAAGCCGCCGACTGGCAATAATGCCTCTGGGCCCGCGTCTAAGAAGCTCGCAATCGTTATATTTAGTACTAGCATTTTTTTCTCTTTTCATGGCAAGACGTGGCATTTCGGTGTTTTGTAAATATCAGATTAACATCCACGAGGGGTGAACCGTAGTAATCTGCGATAATTAACCTGCAGAGCAGGCGTAATTTTCGGGGTCAAGTGCTCAGTATTATCTTGGTAAAAACTTTTAGCTGTCATATTTGATTTTACAGCAGCGCAAGGCTGGGGAGAGAAAAAATTTGTACGAAGGGAGTGAGCGACGGGTAAAAATAGGGAGAGGGGAAGGGGATGGGACTATGAATACTTCCGCCTTATCCCGCCCCCTCCCCCGCTGTCGACTCTCTAAATCATGCATGGTCGGTACACACGATCGATTACACGATCGAGCTAGAGCTTCTTAACGTTAATTCGCCCTAATAAGACTCCTGCCCTGCAAGTTATGTTACACTTTGTCGTATTTACTGGCTTGAAAGCGAATGCTGTCAGTTCTGCTGTTCAAGTCAACGAGAAGGCAAGCTTATTCAAAAACTTGAATAATATATATTCGCTTGTGACAAGATGTGTTTGAAAATATAGTCGAAAATTGCCTTTTGGTGAACATTGAAGCTTTGATCAGTTTACAGAGGGAAAGTAAAGTTTTATTGAGGAAACAACAAGAAGAAAGAGAACAGAAGCAAGTCCTATGGCTTCCGAGGAAACAAAGACGCCGACATGGCCTGTGACAAGCGGAATAGAAGCGGAGAATGCTATTGAAATTAAAAGTAAGCTTTCACAATATAATAAGTTATGTACGTGGTAAATATGTGACTATTTGGTTTAGTTTGGTCCCGGTAGCTTGTCATAATACTACTTGTGTTCAGTTTTTGAGAATCATCCTTTGGTTCTCTAAGTGCAATTTTTCTGTATCGGCAAAGCTTGATAATGTAATCAATTATTTAACAGTAATTTAACTTTCAAATTTTTTGGGGACTCTTCGTGGGTGCTTGTCATCGATCTTAAAGTGGTTAATCTGTGCTTTTTAAATTGTCATATAACCAGTCTTTTATTTAACCTTAAGGCGCTATGTATCTCGTGATGTTAGTTTGGTTGTCGATGTGTGATTTGTATGCGAGATTATTGCATTTGTGCGTTGATAATCCTGAGTAATATTTACAATGTATAAGGTTAAAATATGTTCCGCTATAGCGATTTTAGAGACCAGAAAGACTGGGCAAGTACAAACTCGAACTGGCTCCGCTTACACTGAGTTTTTCTTTTGCCGAGTTTATCATGCTGCTCCTTTTTTAAAGGTCAGGATGGAAGCAGCGCTGGTTAGAATTTTAACCAATTTGCTGTTCCTTATTTGTAAAGAAGAGAATCTCGATGAGAAGATTATGACGTCAATGGCATAAAAAATATATGCTTGAAAATAAACCGCAGACAATATCATGTAACCGGCTCAGATTGTTTTCAAATCTGTTCATTTCATCTTTATGTGAATGAAATGAGAGCTAAACTTATGTTAACTAGGAACGCTCTGATTACCTGCAAAATAGAATTCCAATAAAATAATCACGTATCAGATAGACATTTGGGAGTTTAGGCATAATGTTTTCGACGACTGAACAACAAACGGGAAGCTGATATTATGCCTATCGTTGTACGCTTTAGGCCATTACTGTCATAAAGTAAACTTTTTTCCTTTGAATTGAACGAAAGATTTTCTGCCATTTTTTAAAGGTTTGATTCCAGGATTTTGGAAAAGGTGACTTAAATGAGGGTTAATTTATGCCGAAAAACGGTTCTACATATCCATTATGTTTGCCGCACATTTACCTTGTATCAACCTTCAGTGGTTGGCTATGGCACTTGTAAGATCTTGTTATAAATATAACCAAGGAGATGCGTGACGTTTGAAAGAGTTTTAGCAACATTATTTGAAGTTATATTAGGCAAAATCCTGATATAAATAATATTAAACGAATATGGAAGCTATCCCCGCAATTATAAAAACTACTACTTTACAAGTAATGAAATAAGACCTGTAAAAAATATAGGCCCGCACGGGATTTGAACCATGACCTCTACGATGCCAATGCAGCACTCTACCAACTTAGCTAACAAGCCAACTTGAAGAAGATCTTCCTGTTAGTTCCAAATAAACCTTCCTAGTGGTGAATAAATTACTGTAAATATATCAAAATTTGTAAACTGAGGTTGAAGAAACGAATATGGAAGCGATCCTTGCAGTTATGAACACTACTTAAGTTGGCTTGTTAGCTCAGTTGGTAGGGCTTGCTACGGTATCGCAGAGGTCATGCATGGGTTCAAATACCGTGCGGGCCTGAATTTTTTTCAGGCCTCGTTTTCACTACTTCTTAATTAGTGTTCTTAACGGTGAGGATCGCTTCCATGTACGTGTTTGGCTGTTTAGAGTTAACCATACTAAACAGAAGCTTAATTAACACCAGGTTAGTTTTCTACTTCAGGGCAAGAGGAAAACCTCGTCAAATTTCAACTAGGATGGCTCACGTAATCCAATGTTAAAGACTACGCGTAATTGAAACATGAATTTAGCTATGAGTCTAATATCCCTTTGTGCACGCAGGAGACTTCAACGAACCAAGTACCTCTGTGGTGACAGAACTGCAGCTTTCAGACATTAGTGATGACGTGGGTAATTGCTGGCGTGAGCTGGGACCAAAGCTTGATATCTCTGCGGCAAAGATCCAAAACCTGGACGACGATTATCGCTGTAATCGCGACAAAGCAAACGCCTTACTCCTCATGTGGAAACAGAAAGAAGGGAACAGTGCAGTGGCAGGGCGTTTAGCGGATGCTTTGGTAAGCATCGGAAAAAAGTGCATTGCAGAAATGCTTCTCGGTAAGTAGGTATACCTGGTAAGATGAGTGAATGGTCTGCGTATACAACTGACAAGCTGAAAGAATAACTACACAAAGAGGTCTTAGCTAGAAAACAGTCGACATTGTTAACGAATAACGCAATCGAGGAGCTTTCCGTGGTTTCCCTTTCTCGTCTTAACATAAAAGCGGATTGGGATAGTTTTCCCAATAATATCCTCCCCCCCTTGAGGCTGCTATGAATAAATTTTTGTTAACGCATCCTTGAATCTAAAACCTTTTACTCATCCTTATCTCAACACACCTACTGATCAATCAGAGCGCGCTTACCATTTCAGGAATTTTGCAATTCTTGATAGGGCAATTGACAACTTGGTGTAAAATACGATCCTGGATTGCGTTGCTTTACACCATGTTTTCTGTCCGATGGGCCCAGGAAACTCGCGCTACTCTTTCAACCTATCAAATCCAAGAATAACATCAAAGTTGACTTGTAGACCCGCACTTCAACTATTTTGCTTGTTATGCTTTGTGCTCTTATTGGCTCCTGACCAGTGATATTTGGCTTTGTTATAATTAAAAGTTAGCAAAACTCTGGATTCGGTTTTACGAAAGCCGTGAATTGTCCGGCTACCATATTATCCCCATTGTCTGCATTTATAAGGGCTGCTAAGTTAAGAAATTGCCTTCCTGCAAGCAATAAAAATCTTTACATAACTGCAAATGTTCTAAATGGTGACATTTAGTTTGCTGGTACAGTTTGTTGCGGGGGTGGGTGGGGTGGAGGTTGTGGGGGGGGGGGGGGAAGAGATGAAGCATTGAACTGACCAACGCATAACACCTAACTCATAATTATTTCCTACCCACAAATATACTATTAGGAGTGGATAATGCGAAAATTCTAAGGTGTGGAAACATTCCCAAGCGTCACGTTATCAGTTTAACAGTAATTCATGACCTGGGTGAAGGGCTTGATAAGGTGAGTAGATAATAACACGTTTTCTACAATAACTACTGAAAGATAAAATTTGAAAATAACCGCATGCAAATTTTGTTACAACACGGTTATAATCCATTTCCTTCAAAGTTGATCAATAGCACCTCTGCCTTGGACCCTCCAGAGCTAGAAGCTTGAATTTTTCTTGTGATTAGGACTCGTGAACAAAAAGTTGAAACTTGGACCGGCGGTAAACCAGAAAAATCACTCCGATGGATTTTGCCAATCTTTGGGCATAGTTTTAACACCAAATACTCTTTACAAGTAAAATAACAGAATAACTTCAAAATTGTCAGCAATAATATATTTGTCATTTTTTTTAGCTTATGGTGTGCGAAGATGCGCAGGGAAATAAATTCATGGTTAAAGCATTCAACAGCAGAGACAATTTTTTGAAATTGGAAGAGGTAACTTCTTCACTTATCTCATTTATCCAATTAGAATGTTTCAATAAATTTTGGAAAAATGCACCCTGTGATTAAGGGTTTAACATCGAAAATTATGTCATAGTTTTAATTTACCTATTTTTATTTTATTTGTTTCAACAGACACTTGTGAGCAAGAGATTTTTAGAAACTGTTGTTGTGGCGAGACAGGAAAGTCTAAAGCGCTATATTTCATCGGAGCTTCAGGACCTGAGACTCCAAATGAAGAAAGGGCAACTGGCTTGTGGAAATGTTGATAAAACAGATACGATTCAAGATGCCTCTAAAGACAAAACAGAGCCCACAAGCAGCTTATTGAATGAGGAAGTGGATACGCCAAACGATGAAAGCGTGGAAAAATTGCTACAGTCATGTGAAGAACATCGCAACCATTTTCAGAATATGTTTGAAGCTCTTATCAAGTTGACTGCCGAGGCTGGGCAACAAAGTGAAGATGATGTTGATTGTGTTCAAAACCTTTTGGACTTTACTACGGAACTCCAGCAAAAAGGAATAACACTTTTCTCCAAAATCGAGTCGGTAGGTACTCAGAGCCAACTCAAGGACCAGCAGCACACAAATCGATTTGAGGATTTACACAAATGGAAAACGCAACTTGAGTTGCAAATCAAAGAAGTTGAAAAGCTGCTGTTAGGACTACTTCATCAAAGGACAACAGAGAGAAAGCCCAGTTATAAAGGCAGGCTGGTAATTTCTAATAGAGCAACATTTTTTCCACTTGAGTATAGGTAAGAATTTGATTTCGAGCGAAATTAGGTGTTGATAATCACGCGTAAATTTTTCAAAGGCAACAAAGGTGCACGAGCCCGTAGGGCAAGTGCAATTTGTAGTCTTTAAAAAATTTACCCGTGCTTATTAACTTCAAATTTCACTCGAAATCATATTAGTACTTGTTGATTATATACATGATAATACATCACAGAAAGTGAAGACAGACGAAATTTTGAAAGCGAGCGCGCGCTATTTTTAATTTGCACTCGTGTTACAACTTTGCACTGGTATTACATAAGAATACACTCGTTTTCGGTCAATCAAAAGCGATATTTTTTCCATGCAGTTTTCAGGTAATTTAATGCAAAAGAGGGTTAATTCAATGCAAAGAAGTAACAATCCAGACTGAACAATTCCTTTAACTGTTCAGCCGGACTTTGAACTTTTCTGCGCCTTAAAGATGTGAAAATATCATTGTATATTATTGTTTTGATCATACGCGGTTGTTTTGACTGAACGCACAATGTCATTTGCAGGGTTTGAATAAATTATTTTTGCATTTGATGCGTGCACTTTGCTCCTGCATAATTATGAGAAGCTATCTCGTATTGTTTCATGTATATTATTGATAAGTAATCATATGATTTTTCTCGTGAAATTTGGAAGAAATAAGCATTTGTAAATTTTTTCGAAGACCACAAATTGCACTTACCCTACGGGCTCGTGCAGTTTTGTTAGTCTTTGAAAAAATTTACTCGTGCTGATTTATTCCAAATTGCATTCGAAATCATGTGATAATGCATACTAATATCGCATGCAAATTGTAACTGAATTGTCAAAAGCTCAATGGAGGAATTTCATAAAACAATTGTTTAGAGGGGAGAGAGAAACCTGGGTTTTTACGTCCAATTAACGTGATAGATGAAACTTTGTACAACCGACCAAGCTGAGGCCTTGGTAGTCCATAATGGTGGGAAGTCGTATGTTAGTCTACAAGTTCCTAGTTGAATTCTGCCTCATGTTTTTGTTTCATTGAACTCAAACAAGCAGGCAGAATCTTATCATCAATGATCCTTAAATCTTCTCTCCTTTATTGACTTTTCTGTTTGTGATGTTCTCTCATGTTTACATTTAGTTATTTCTTTTTTCTAAAGCCCTCCCACCAGAAAACTGTGCCAAAACGCCGATCACATTCTCTGCCAGGATACAGAAGGAAGGTAAGAGAATTTGAGTAGACTCTGAGATTATCAAAGCACAGATCACCTAACTGAATCAAACTGCAGATATAAGCAATTGACTAAGCCACCATCTTGTTTAATTTGAGCAATTATAATGCGCTATATAGATCTTTGTTTGCAATAGGTCAAAGTTGTCATATTGCCTATGTTGACTGTTTTCAGGATAGTAGCTAAATGTTTATGTATAGATTTAAAATTTTTTTTGGCAGAGTCCCACAGATTATTCAGAGGGTGACCTACCAAAAGAGACGAGAACGAAGGTACGATATAGTCTTTATGACAGAGTTATCACCGTCAAAGCAAGAAAGATAATGAATTCTTACGAAACTAATGACTCTGCATTTTTTTACTTTTTCCTCTTCATGTTTCAAGAATCCCTTGTCGAGGCTGAGATCGGGAGACAAAAACCCTCCAGCGATGAAGAACATCAAAAAATAGATTCGGGAGCAAGATATAACACAAAAGAATTCAGACTGACATTGTTTAAAATGAAAAACTTTTAGATATTGAAAGGAGCACACGAACATCTTTAACTTTGTTGATTACTCATTTTATTGCCATTCGATTGTGAGAAGATATTTTGTAGAAATGTTTTTTATTTGAAACTGATATAATGTAAGAAGATAAGAATATCAATAACTGACGGTAGAATGTGACGAATGCTCGTGCATATTGACAAATACTATCATTAGACTTCGGCTATTCGTGGAATGTCTCACCTCTGTGTTAGAATAATTATGACCGTGTGTATAAAGGTTGATCAACTATTGCATTAAAACAGTTAATAGTTTCTGCTTGTTATGACGTGAATGTCCGTCTACTATACCGTTCGTAACAAGAAGGTCCTTGTTGGCCCTGTTATAAGATGAATTAGCCTTTCTTCCATGGTCATAGTTGCCAAGTTGAACATGAAAAAAAATTCGCTAGCACTCTTTAATCGATCAGCTTCCAGTATTTTCTTTAAATTATTGGAGTGTTTGAGAACTTACGATACATCTAGATAGAACTTTTGTATACTTAGATGGTGATTTTATTTCTTATCTTACTTAGTTATCAATTACATTTTGATTCCATTACGCGTTTCTCCAACTTGCTTTATTAAATAATTATTATCTTCACACTCGAATAACGTTCATGGACGTACGTGTGTGTGCTGAGGCGCTGCCGACCGAGAAGATTGATGGGCTCTGGGAATGAGAATGTTCTAAAACATTACTGAATTTTAAAACTCTAATTTACTTTGTGTGAAGGGTGGAAGATGAAAATCCTGTGTTTTCTTGAATAAGCGCTCTCGCGCGAATAGGATCCCTTCCCCGAAGATGCCCTCACCTCCCAGGCCAAAATGTTAATTAAGCGTCCCCCTCACGTAAGCGCCTCTCTCCCCCTCCCTCACTTTCTCAAATTAGTGAGGATACAATCATACTATCGTCACGATCTTGGTAAATGCCGTAAACTTCCTAGGCACAACTAGACCATTCTATAGCCTTCGAGGACCAGTAGTTTGTACGACTATATAGTTATTGGGATGGTTTTAAAGAAAAAAGTTGATAAGGAATGAAAACTCAATCAGAATATTTGACCAGCAAGCTTTTAATTGTCAGCTCCATGGACATGGTTCATATTGTAAGTTCCAATGGCATTTTTGTCATAAAATTCTTCAAAAAATTGACCGGCTGGAGTTGGTAAGTCCTATAATTTAGTAAGGTCGTCATTTGTCTCTTGGTCACAATTAAATTCACCTGATCACACTTGGTGAGTTTTCTATAGTCCCCTTCTTTATACTCTTTTGGCGACCACTTATCCCCCTTCCGATCCCCACTTGATGAAAATTCCTCTAACCCCTACCCTCTCCCCTAACCATTGTGACTTGGCCCTTATTAATAACAAAATGCGGCATGTACGTTCTAAGTCCAATTTATGTCCAAAGAAAAATGGGTTTTCTGATAATTCAAGTGTCATTATTTGCACTTAATCCCTGATTAAAAGCGGTGTCTTTTTCCAACAATGACTTAAAAAAGAATCGAACTCGACACTTATATATGATATTTAGCTTAAGTTTGAAAGGAAAAGCACAGATTTTGTGAGAAGAGTTTATAGACCGCCACTTATAGAATATCCAAAGCCGCCTACTGGCAATAATGCGTCTGAGCCCGCGTCTAAGAAGCTCGCAATCGTCATATTTACAGCTGGCATTTCTCTCTTTTCATGGCAAGACGTGGCATTTCAATATTTTGTAAATATCAGATTAACATCCACGAGGGGTGAACCGTAGTAATCTGCGATACTTAACCTGCAGAGCAGTGGTAATTTTTGCGGGCGAGTGCTCAGTATTACCTTGGTAAAAATTTTAGCTGCCATATTTGATTTTTATAGCGGCGCAAGGCTAGGGAGAGAAAAATTTGTACCAAGGGGGTGAGTGACAGGTAAAAATAAGGAGAGGGGAAGGGGTGGGGCTATGAATACTTCCGCCTTATCCCGCCCCCTCCCCCCGCCGTCGACTCTCCAAACCAAACATGGTACAATCGATTACACGAGCGTGAACTTCATAACGTTAACTCGCTCTAACGAGACGCCTGCCTAGGTTATGCTACACTTTGTCGTATTTACTGGCTTGAAGGTGAATTGTTGTCAATTCTGTCACAATCATCACAAGGATCCGAGTAGCTTCAGTTTTTCAAGTTAACGAGAAGGCACGCTTAGCCAAAAACTTGAATAATATTTATTCCCTTGTGACAAGATGTGTTTGAAAATATTGTCGAAAATGGCCTTCTGGTGAACATCGAAGCTTTGATCAGTTTACAGAGGGAAAGCAAAGTTTTAGTGAGGAAACAGCAGGAGGAGGAAAAAAGAAAAGCAAGTTCAATGGCTTCCGAGGAAATAAAGACACCGACATTGCTTGCGACAAGCGGAATAGAAGCTGAGAATGCAATTGAAATTAAAAGTAAGCTTTCACAATATTATATGTACGTGGTAAATATATGGCTATTTAGTTTAGTTCAGTCTCGGTAGCTTGTCATAAAACTATACTGTGTTCAGTTTTTAAGTATCATCCTTTGATTCTGCAAGTGCACGTTGTTCTGTATCGGCAAAGCCTAATAACGTAATCGATCATGTAACAGTAATTTAACTCTAAAATTTTTTTGGGATTCTTCGTGGGTGCTTTTCATCGATCTAAAAGTGGTTAATCTGAGTTGTTTAATTGTCATATAACCGGCATTCTAATCAACCTTAAGGCTCTATATATCTCGTGATGTTAATTTAGTTGTCGATGTGTGATTTGTATGCGAGGTTGTTGTATTTCTGCGTTGATAATCTAGAGCGATATTTACAATGTATAAGGTTAAGATATGTTCCGCTATCGTGATTTTAGAATGGGAAAGATAAAGGGAACAGAAAAGGAGCGGAAAGGTACTGAGTCGAATTGGCTCTGTTTTGATTTTTTTCTTGCAAAGTTTATCATGCCACTCCTATTTTAATGTCAGGATTGAAACTTTAAACTTATTTGTAAAGAACAAAATCTCGATTAATACTTATTGGCGTCGATGGCACCAAGAATTTTAGCTTGACATCAGACGGCAGGTAAGATCATAGGAATATTGTATCCGGCTCGGATTGTGTTCCAACTTGATTTCAATAAAGAAAAGCTAAACTTACTTTATGTAGGAACCCTTAGATTACCTGCAAAACAGAAATGTTGATGAAATAATCCCGTATCAAGTAGACATTTGAGAGTTAGGGATGACGTTTTCGACGAACCATAAACGGGAAACTGAAATTATGCCTATCACTGTACACTATTAGTCGTTATTTTCATAAAGTAAAATTTTGCCTTTAAATTGAACGAAATATTTTTGTTCTTGATTCAAGGATTTTAGGAAATGTGAGTTAACTCAGAGTCTTTTCTGGCGAATGACGTTGTCACATATTCATCTCGTCTGCTTAACAAATAAGGAATTAGTCTTGACTGCATGTGCTCTTTGTTGTTGTAAAGCACTAAGAAGTGTCGTGGGGAACACGAGACGAAGTCGAATGTTTCTCCCTACTTTTTTCTCCAGCCGCTTCCTAAGTGCTTTACAATCAAGTTCGTCAAATTCCCCTCGCATTACTTCTATTTTCAAAACAAAATCTGAATTTTCGAAGCGTACAAAGGTGTTATACTCTTGTAGTGACCCCCGACATTCCTTAGTTGTTGCGTGACAATCAAGTTCTTGATTATTTTCGGGCTTTTGGGTTACACTTAGGTCTTAGAGGGAGATTTCGCAATTCCCCCTGAGTAAACACGTGCCTTTGAACAAAGAATTATTATTCCAGTGTTGATGTTGTTCACAAATTAAGAAGATTAACTATTTTTGGAGTTCGTCCATTTTGAACACTAGACTCTCATGAAACATGCTTATATAAGCCGATCTGATTGGTTGAATAAGATAAAAGCTGTCAAAACTGTCAAACTAACAAAGTTCAAAATCCTTAATAGTTCACCTATTAAACTAATTCGGCAGGTCGAATTCAACACTTTTGCTTGAAGTTTTTTTTATTCTTAAACAGAATCTGGAAGTGAAATGTTCTGTGAAATCCGTCGAATTGTGGCTCATAAAACACGCAAGCTTTTTCACTTGACAAATAGAAAACAAACGGCTCAAGGCTTGTGTTTTACGAATGAAAGACAGCCGAATTCACAGGAAAAGAAGATTTCTGGGTAACAGCGCCAAAATATCCAAAATAAAAGTCTTACTCCTCATGTGGAAACAGTAAGAAGGGAGCGGTGCAGTGGCAGGGCGTTAAGCAGATGCTTTAGAAAGCATTGAAAAAAAAATTAATTGCAGAAAAGCTGCTTGGTGAGTTGGTATATCTGGTAAGATGAGTGAGTGGCCTGTGTAGATTGCTGCTAAAATGGGTATACAACTGACAAGCTCAAGGCTACTGTGAATTCCTTTTTTTTTTTAAAGCATTAGTGAATCTAAAATCTTCTACTCATCCCAATCTCAACAGAACTGCTGATCAAAGTATATAAACTTTTAAAAATTTAGCACCACTCCGATAGATGATATTTTTAATTTACTCAATATGAAACAGGGAACTAAAATGTTCACGAATGATCCGGAATGTTCTGAGTTTACTGCGTCTCTACCTACCTCCATCCGGAGCAGCCTCGGTACGACCGATATTTAGTAATGGGATTTTCCCTTATTATTTATTAATGGGTTTTTTTCCCTTATTATCATGTTTCTTTTACATCATGTCTTTTTAAAGATCAGATTAACATCCAGGAGGAGAGAATCGTAGTAATCTTCTACACTTTATTGTATTTACTGGCTTGAAGGTGAAATCTATTAAATCGGTCAACATCACAAGGATCTAAGTAGCTTCAGTTGTTCGATGCAAGTGATCGAAAAGGCACACATAGTCAAACAATTGAGTAATATTTATTTCCTTTTGACAAATGTGTCTGAAAATAATGTCGAAAATGCCCTCAAACAGTGATGTTTTGATCAGTTCACAGAGGGAAAGTAAAGTTTAATTGAGGAAACAACAAGAAGAAGAGAAAAGAGAAGCAAGTTCAATGGCCTCCGAAGAAACAACGACGCCGACATTGCCTGCGACAAGCGAAATAGAAGGTGAGAATGCTATTCAAAATTAGAGGTAAGTTTGTAGAATCGGACGTAATGACTTTTTGGTGTTTTGTCCGTTTGTCTACTGTGTTTAGTCTCAAATAGTACGTGTCTTTGTTGTGGTGACTGAAAAAGGTTGGAAATACGTTCAGAAATATTCCGTGTTGCTGACTTGAAAGGTAAACAAACATTATCACTCTCGGAAGTCTATTGTTAGTTCGAAGCGAATTTCGAGCCCTAGTGATCGAACAGACGCTTTCCGTCGCGAATTTTCGCTTCGTGGTGAAAATTCAACGAAAAAGCGTCCTTTGTTCAAACGAAATATCGCTTAACAGGCCTCGAACTCTCTATCGAATTTTCGCTCGAACTTTCCGACGACGACAGATCGCTAGAACAAATAACGAAATTCGCTGAATTCCATTTGCACTACTTTTGCACAATACTGTACTGAGGTACTAAGTCGAATTGGCTCCATTTATGGTGAGTTTTTTTGCCGAGTTTTATCATTCTGCTCCTTTTTTAAAGGTTAGGATGGAAGCAGCACTGGTTAGTAACCAATTTGTTGTTCTTTATTTGTAAAGAACAGAATTATTACTGGATACAAAATTGCCAGATGCGATCGAAGCGATGGCCGTAAAAGGGTGGCACGGTCATCTACTTCGCAGAGCATTTAGATGCATTTGAACGTCTAGACATAAATGCGAATACCTCCCTGGAAGCCGCTTGGATTGAAGCTATGGTAGAGTCACAGAGACTATTACTTAGTCCTATCTATTGCCCTCCGGATTGTACTTCGTTCCGACAAAAGTTTTCATCTACTATGGATCGCATATTTAACGTTCATACGTCAGCGTGCGAGCAACTCTTACGCATCTTTCGTGCTCTCAAAACTTCCCGCGTGCTTCATATCTCGATGAACACACAGCTGACGTGTGAACCAATTGTTTTATAAAATTTTCAACCCGATGGAAAATTTTTTCTGGAGGGATTTGTTTGCTGACGTCGTGAGCGTACACAATAGGAATATGAAGCACGCTTGCGCAATTGAATTTGATTAGGCAAATTTACTAGCTATGTTATAAATATGGATGAAACGAACGAACATTATTTTAGTGGGCGATTTCAACTTCAACATTTTACCATCGGCTCTAGAAACTAACCCTTCAACTTGGAAATTTCGACAACTTTTGAATAAATTTAATCTGAAGAATGTTATCAACAAACCAACGAGGATCATCGGCACCTCGACAACGCTTATTGGTCTAATTGTCTGCTCTGACTCTTCAAAAATTTCTCACCAGGGTGTTTGCAATTTGGGCATCTCAGATCATCCTCTTACATATACAGTCGTAAATCCTAAAAGGAAACGTCAAAAATCGACGCTAAAAACCGTCTTCGAATATAAAAAAGTAGGTCTCGATTCTTTAGGAGCGGACTATCTGCAATTTCTTCGATGATATACACGACGCTACTAGGCTTGAGAGTTTCTATACAAGGACATTATGAAACCCATTCTAAGCTCCCGACGTGTAAAGATAAGAAGCGGTGGCTTATCCTGGATGAACTCCTACATTCGTAAACAAATGTAAACAAATAAACAAAGCAAAACAAATGTAAACAAAGGCTATAAGCTGCTCATCAAAGTATGGCAAAGACCGAAAGGTTCACTCGTGTGGCTAGAATACAAAGAGGCTATCAAAATTTAACGATATATCTTCTAGAAAAGATTTTTGGAAGTAACACTTTCGAAGTGTTACTGTATAATCTTACCGAAAGGAAAACGCTACAATTACACAAACTGAACTACTCTATTAAACAGCGAGTTATGTTCTCAACAAGGAACGAATCATTAAAGCAGTAACGTATCAAGAAAAGCGGATCGGCTTAAAGTTAAGCAGGCTTTGTTTAACGATTAACAATGACCGTATATGGCTACTTTGGAACAATGGCGGAAACAGCTTTAAAATACACGCGGGATTTTTCAAAATTTCCGATTATCATACGAGCGGCAGATTTAAACCATCGGCAAAACTGATGATGAGACAAATCCTCCCCGTGGGGGTGATTCTGGTAGATTTTTTAGGATGAGGTTCACCTTCAATTTTTCCTCTTGTCATTAACAGAACGATAGCGTTTTGAACTGGATGAGGGAAAAAATGATCGTCGTGATCTTTATTGGTTTCCAAAACCCTTTTGACTGTGTTAATCACAGATCGCTCGCAGAAAAACTGTCCTCAGGTATCAGTGGCCTTTTATAAATGGCTCATAAACTATCTAGCCAATCGTAAACAGTTTGTGACAGTACATGGTTCAAATTCAGAGTCAATGAAAATCGATACCAGCGTGCCCTGAGGATCTTTCCTCGATCCAAGACTTTACAACATTTCCTCATATGATCTACCCAGTACCAAGGCAAATGCCTGCTTTGAAATGTTTGCAGATGATACAACTGCTTTCTGCATAGGAAATACTATTGATGAAGTACTACTACATATTCAAGAGGTGATCACCGACTTAAACAATTGGGCCAAATCTAACTTCATGACTATTCATCTTGCAAAAACTGAAATTGATGCTGTTGTCCAAATCATTTCAGACTCAATTTATTTTAAAGGTATCGTCCCAAGCGTTACGTATGTGAGGATCCTGGAAGTCACTTTAGCTCCTTGCAATTGATGATATTCTCATTAGGGCAGAGATATATGTTTTTAATATAAAGGAGTCCACTCTTGACACTGATGTCTTGACAGCGACGAAATGGAAATAAGTAGCGTTCTTGTACAAGAAGAGAATGGCATGTATAACTTTACTTACTAAGCCTTTTACAACAGTGCTTAAGCTGGTATTAATTCTCTCTTCACCAGATACTCCTTGTCATCCATCTTAAACTCTACGTGCAGCGCCCTAAAAGTGACTTACTGCGTTCTTTCTTCTCTTATCGAGCGTCTATATAGTGGAATGACTTCCCTGCATTCTTAAAGGGCAAACCTAACCTTAAATCCTTTAAATGTTTCCTCATAGCAAAATCTGACATTTTAGATAAAATCTCATTCAGTGGAATTCAGGGAATAAACAAAGACACCACAAACTGTATTTATTGAAACTTCTGATTTTCTCTTACTTTATTTACTGTAAAAGAGCTTATTAGAGCTGAACTTACGCTAATTAGAAACTCTCCGATTTCCTGCAAAACAGAAATTCCTATAAAATAATCATGTATCAGATAGACATTTGCGAGTTTTCGACAAACAACAAACGTGAAACTAAAATTATGCCTATTGTTGTACACTTTAGGCCGTTATTGTCATAAAGTACATTTTTCGCTCTTCAGCCATTTTTTAAAGGGTTAACTCAAGGATTTTGGAAAAAATTAGTTAAGTCAGAATTAATTTTTTGTCGAATGACGACGCTACATATCTATTATTTTTGCTGGATATTGTGTCAAGCTTCAGTGGTTGACTATGGCACTTGTAAGATCTTGTTATAAATATAACCAAAAAGATGCGTGACGTTTGAAAGAGTTTAAGCAAAATTCAGATAACAATTGAAGATATATGAAGCAAAATCCTGATAAAACTAATATTAAACGAATATGGAAGCGATCTTCTCAGTTATAAACTGACACAACTTAAGAATTAATGAAAATAAGGCCTGAAAAAAATTCAGACCCGTACGAGATTTGAACCCTGCGATACCGGTGCAGTGCTCTACAAAATGAGCTAACAAGCCAACTGGGAGGTGGTCGTTATTGTGGTTCCAAATAAACCCTCCGAGTGGTGAATAAATGACTGTAAGTATATACAGATCATGTATGCGAACTGCGGTTGAAGAAACGAATATGGAAGCGATCCTTGCAGTTATGAACAATACTTAAGAGGCTGTCTCTCTTATTTCCACCCGGTCATTTTCGCGTCAAAAATAATTTCGCCTGAAACTCTGTCAACAGAAAGACTTTACCTAGGAAAGGACTAAATTAGCTTTGGTTTGATTCGAAATAATTTTCTGACTGCATTAGGGGCCATAATTATTTCCCAGTCCGTAAGGACCGTCGCAACGTCTAGAAAATTGAAAAGTAAGCACATTTTGTAACATTGTAAAATATTTGATTCGCATAGTTAAGCCACAGAATTTATATCAGATTGCATAAAAACCTTTCTAGTTTGCCAAGAAAGTGAGAATTTGCCCCCTCAATAAATTTGAAAAGGCGAATTTTTAGCATTTTCTGAGCGCTATAAATCGCCATCGGCCGATGGCCGTAAATAACCTTGATTTAGACGATAAGTTTTGGGATTTGGGACCTGGTTGAAGACTCTATCCTACACAACCGTTAAGTTTAGACCTTTATAGGCAAAAATATGCAAAAACCCCTGTACGTTTTCGATTTTTCAGAAGTTATGACCGTTTGAATCAGCACATGTACGAGCATTCGCGATTTTTTCGCCTACACCAAAATCGAACAACTGGAGCAGATTTCGTCATAAAAACAGCTTACCTTCGGCGCATCTTGGGTTTACGTGAAAATTCAGATATTCCTCGCTCCCCAATCTGGTTAACTTTATGATAACTCCGGCAAATAACTCCAAACTTCAGCGGTCGGCATCTATCGGTACTCTTCTTTGACTTGTTGTTGCGAACTAAACTCGAAAACCAAAGCCATGTTTCGCGCTTAATGTCCCGTTGAAACTTTGGATTGCAGCTGCATTCTCTTCAAGAATCAGTCCTAGAACTCCACTTGTAAGTCTATGTGTCGAAGTTTGGGGGCTAAAAATTTGGAATTTAAAGCTGAACGATTGCACTATCGCGCACAACAGAGGTCCTCATTAACCATTGCGGGTGAACCCGCTGACCCTTTGTTTTTTTCTGGAAGGCCTGCAAGTGTAGTATGGCATGCAAGTGCTTTTTCGAAACCAAAGAGGCTTAAGTCTTCCGAGAAGTTGATAAAGCTTTCGGAATGTAGAGGTGATATCAATGATCATCTACAAGCATGTCACTTAGGTCAGCTTAGAGGAACGGTACAAGAATATGAGCTTATCGTTAACAGGTCAGGCTTGCCACACGACCTTTCCCCTGATCAACTTGACGAACTTTAGATCTACGAAAAGCATAGAGGAAACATGGGTGAAAACTGACGACCACGTCGCACTTTCCAGTACCTGCTGCACAACGGCCGGAAAAAGGAGCTAAACACTAGAAAAGCAGTTCATCTCGACATGTCAAGGGAAATTAACACTATCTTTGCAAAACTCGTTCCAACAGGTTCCCGTGAGTTAATCTAATAATTTTATGTAAATTCTAGCTTACCAACCAGGTATTGTCCTGAAATGTGGGGCAGGGTTTAAATCAGGATATCTTCACATATATTGAGGTGCGGTAAATGTCAGAATTCAGTATTTTGGAATTTGATTAACATTTGGGCCAAAGCCTGCACGCGAGTGAGTATACAACAAAATAACCGCTGTGATTTCGTCCCAAGATACGTACCGATATACCAAATGGAGGCCATGTGGCAGCTAGTGTAAATTGATAACTTAAACCACACTTTGATTTGTAACATTTCTCTGAAGCAAACTTGAAATCTACAACCTAAGTTTTCAACACCACAAAATTGTAACGTTAGTCAATCCTATATATAATCGGGAAACACAGAAACTCCACTGAAAAATGCGTAATACATTGGGTTTTACTACCCTACCTTATCTCTAACATCTACATGTTTACAAAAGCATTTTTTTATGTCATACACGCAAGGCGGATACGAAATAAATAAACTTGGAGAGTAATTTGACGCCAATGTTTATGCCGATGCGAGATAACATTCCTTTTGTTTTTGACATTTGTACATTCACGCAAAGCCCTTTTGTGTTATTGACATAAAAACGAGCAGGCATCCATTTTCGCCCTTTATCCTTAAATAGAGTCAGAGTTTAACAACCTTTGCAACACATCCCCTATCCGAAATTTAAGGGAGAACCCCGGGGTATAGGATAGCAAAACCTTAAGAGGGCAGCAATGCATCGGTAAAGGGAAGTACATTCCATATGACTTAATTTATATCAAGCACCAACGTCCATTCAAACCATGGAATCTCAAGGGTTTTATGATCCTCGTGAAAAGCGTGTGGTCAAGCGTCGTTCAAAGGGCAGCAAGGATACAGTGAGTACAACGCCATTGTTTGAATGCTCTGTGCTTGGATGTGTTGAAGTGTTCGAAACGTTTTCGCAGCTAGAGCTGCACCTGGACGTTAGAAAGCAAACAGTCAGCAGGTTAAGCCAGTATGATGCAATCAAAAAGGACTGGGCCCCTAAGTTCTCATCGATCGATACCGCTGGTATCGAGTGTTCGAGCTGTTCGTTAGATTCAAGTACACCACCGCGTTAGATTTTCAGAGAAGGTAAAAGAATACCTAACGGCACGGTTTATACTTGAAGGAAGAACTGGGCGAAAGGCAGACCCCGCCCAAGTTGCAGTGGACATGCGAAGTGCGAAAAATAAATCAAATGTAGGTTTGTTCACTTGAGAACAGTGGCTGACAAAGAGCCAAGTTCAGAGCTTTTTCGCCCGGCTGGCAGCAATGCGACGAAAAGATCAGGGTGTGATCGGGATATCACTGGATGAGGAGGGGGATGTCCAATGTGTCCAGGAAAATTCCGAGAGACAAGATCTGGTAGACAAAGTTAACAAAGAGATCAAAGTCTCACATCCAATCTGCTACGACACGTATGAACGTTACCACAGTAACACACTTCAAAAATTCAATGTGGTTTTGTTGAGAGCCATCTGTAGTCATTTTGAGATCCGTGTAAAATTGAGAGACCAAAGACAGATCCTCGTAGACAAACTGTCTGACGTGATTAGTGATTGTCAATGTGTTTCTCAGTAGACTTATGTAAACAATGTCTTAACCGGTGGCTGAAAGTGTAGAATATGCTCTACAGATACAAACTACCTTTAGTTCCGATATCAAGTTCTGACGGCGTTGTTGTAGTGTAATATATATTATAATATCTAGTCAGTGAAATGTTTTGATAAAAACGATTAAAAATTTACCAAAGCAACACTTATAACATCTGTTCATACGAAGCATGTGTCAAAGTTTTTATCACGTCGGTAGCCTATTTCTCCGGCTATTGTCAGGTTGCTGATCTGTGGACACAATCGACGCGGAACCGAGAGAAGCAAGCTCAGGATATTTCAAATTGATTAATTAATTATATAATATCAAACTCCAGGTAAAAGCATTTATTCTTTTCATCCAAAATTTTTCTCCCCAAATATTACATTGGGATGTAAATTGGGATACAAAACAAAACCATACGGCACAGCGTACAGCACAGGCTATCAGCGGTCTTCTCTTTCGTGCGGACCTTTATGAGAACAATACAACATCGAACTGGATCGTCGTGATCTAAATTTAAGCGATTATTTCTTCACTTCAGAAGCCTAAAACTTTAATTTCCCCCTCAGCTTCCAGACATGGAGAGTTTATATTCTGATTTTGGAAAAAATTCAGCTTTGTAGCGACGTTAAATGGGCGATTCACCGCGAAATGTGGCAAATTCCGACATTTGTTTTGATACCACAAGTCGCGATGGATGCCACCTACTTTTCGAAGGCAATACCTAGCTATTTGTTGAGCTTATCATGGATCTCACCAATTCGGCTATTAAAAAAATTCTGAAGTAAGTCATGAAGTCGGGCTGCAAAGCGGGTAAGCTGTGTTTATGACGAAATCTGCTCCAGTTGTTCGATTTTGGTGTAGGCGAAAAAATCGCGAATGCTCGTACATGTGCTGATTCAAACGGTCATAACTTTTGAAAAATCGAAAACGTACAGGGGTTTTTGCATATTTTTGCCTAGAAAGGTCTAAACTTAACGGTTGTGTAGGATAGAGTCGTCAACCAGGTCCCAAATCCCAAAACTTAACGTCTAAATCAAGGTTATTTACGGCCATCAGCCTATGGCGATTTCTAGTGGTCAGAATATGCTAAAATTCGCCTTTTCAAATATATTGAGGGAGCAAATTCTAAAGTTCTTGGCAAACTAAAAAGGTTTCTAAGCCATCTGATATAAATTCTGTGGCTTAACTATGCGAATCAAATATTTTATAACGTTACAAAATATGCCTATTTTTCAATTTTCTAGACGTTGTAACGGTCCTTACGGACTGGGAAATAATTATGGCTCCTAATGCAGTCAGAAAATTATTTCGAATCGAACCAAATCTAATTTAGTTCTTTCCTAGGTAAAGTCTTTCTGTTGACAGAGTTTCAGGCAAAATTATTTTTGACGCGAAATTGACCGGGTGGAAATAAGAGAGACAACCTCTTAAGTTGACTTGTTAGCTCAGTTGGCAGAGCTTAAGCCGGTATCGCAGAGGTCATGGGTTCAAATAACGTCTAGGCCTGAGTTTTTTTCAGGTCTTATTTTCACTACTACTTAAGTAGTGTTCATAACTGCGACGTGTTTGGCCGTTTAGAATCAACCATACTAAACAGAAGCTTAACCCCTTTACGCCATTACTGCCCAATTAACAACAGGTTAGTTTTCTACTCCAGGGCAAAAGGAAACCTCATTAAATTTCAACTAGGATGGCTCACGTAATCCAATGTTAAAGAATACACGCAATTGAAACATGAATTTAGCTACGAGTCTAATATCCCTTTGTGCACGCAGGAGACTTCAACGACCCAAGGACCTCTGTGGTAACAGAACTGCAGCTTTCAGAGATAAGTGATGACGTAGGTACTTGCTGGCGTGAGCTTGGACCAAAGCTTTATATCCCTGCAGCAAAGATCCAAAACCTGGACGAGGATTATCGCTGTAATCGCGACAAAGCAAACATCTTACTCCTCATGCATGTGGCAACAGAAAGAAGGGAGCAGTGCGCTGGCAGGGCGTTTAGCGGATGCTTTAGTAAGCATTGGGAAAAAGGGCATTGCAGAAAAGCTTCTTGGTAAGTAGTATACCTGGTAAGATGAGTGGACGGTCTGCGTATACAACTGACAAGCTGAAAGAATGACTGCACAAAAAAAGTCAGAAAACAGTTGACATTGTTAACGTATAACGCAATCGTGGAGCTTTCCGTAGTTTCCTTGTCGCGTCTAAACATGAAAGTGGATTGGGATAGTTCTCCTAATACCCTTCCCCCCTTGAGGAGGTGGCTGGTATGAACAAATTTGTTTTTAGCGCTCGTGAATCTAAAATCTTTTACTCGTCCTTATCTCAACATGCCAACTGATCAATCAGAGCGCGCTCACTTTCAGGGATTTTACAATTCTTGATAGAGTAATTGACAACTTGGTGTAAAACACGATCCTGGATCGCGTTGCTTTACACCATACTTTCTGTCTGATGGGCCCAGGAAACTCGCATTACTCTTTCAACCTATCAAATTCAAGACTAAAGTCAAAGGTTACTTATAGACCCGCACTTCAAGTATTTTGGTTGTTTACGCTTTGTGCTCTCATTGGCTCCTGACCAGTGATATTTGGCTTAATTGTAATTAGCAGTTAGCAAAACTCTGGAATCGGTTTTTACGAAAACCGTGAATTGTCCGACTATCCTGTAATCCGCATTGTTTACACTTATAAGGGCTCCTAAGTTAAGAAATTGCCTTCCCGCAAGCAAAAAAAATCTCTCCATAACTACAAGTGTTCTAAATGGTGACATTTAGTTTCCTGGTACAGTTTGTTCCGGGAGTGGGTGGGGGGAGATTGTCGGGGGGGGGGGGGAAGGTGAAGAGATTAAGCATTGAACTGATCGACGCATAACTCCGAACTCATGATAATTTTCTATCAACACATATACTATTAGGAGTGGATGATGCGAAAATGCTGAGCTGTGGAAACATTTCCAAGGGTCACGTTCTTAGTTTAACAGTGGTTCGTGACCTGAGTGAAGGGCTTGATAAGGTGAGTAGATAACAACACGTTTCCTACAATAACTACTGAAAGATAAAATTTTCAAAATAACAATATTCATATTTTGTTACAACACAGTTATAATCCATTTCCTCCAAAGTTGATGAATAGCACGTCTGCCTTGGACCCTCCAGAGCTAATAGCTTGAGTTTTTCTTATGATTGCATTTGGGACTCATGAAGTTGAAACGTTGACCAGCGGCAGACAATAAAAATCATTTAGATGGATTTTGCCATTCTCTCGGCCTAGTTTTACTACCAAATACTCTTCACAAGTAAAATAATAAAATCACTTCAGAATTGTTATCAATCAATTATTTGTCGTTTCTTTTAGCTAATAGTGTGCGAAGATGCACAGGGAAATGAATTCATGGTTAAAACACTCAACAGCAGTGACACTCTTTCTAAATTGGAAGAGGTAACTTCTTCACTTATCCTATTTATCCAATTATAATGTTTCAATGAGTATTTGGAAAAATAAACCCTGTGATTCAGGGTTTATCTTCGAAAATTATGCCATAGTTTTATTCACTCATTTGTATTTTATTTGTTTTAACAGAAACTTGTCGCGAGACAGGAAAGTCTAAAGAGCTATATTTCATCGGAGCTTGAGGACCTGAGGCTCCAAATGAAGAAAGTGCAAAAGGCTTGTGGAAATGTTGATAAAAAAGACAAAACAGAGCCCACAAGCAGTCTAGTTAGTGAGGAGGTGGATCCGCCAAACGATGAAAGCGTGGAAAAATTGCTAAAGTCATGTGAAGAACATCGCATCTTTTTTCAGAAAATGTTTGACTCTCATATCAAGCTGACTTCCGAACTCGAGTTGGCAGGTACTCGGAGCCAACTCAAGAAGCAGCACAAGAATCGAGTTAAGGAGTTACAAAAATGGAAAAAGCAATATGAGTTGCAATTCAAGGAAGTTAAAAAGCTACTGTCATCAAGACTTCTTCATCAAAGGACAACAGAGAGAAAGCCGAGTTATAAAGGGAGGCTGGTAATTACTGATAGATTAACTTCTTTTCACTTTAGTATAGGTAAGAACTTTATTTCGAGTGAAATTTGGTGTTAGTAATAACAGGTAAATTTTTCAAGGACAACAAAATTGCACGAGCCCGTATAGCAACTGCAATTTGTAGTCTTTAAAAAATTACCCGTGTTTATTACCACCAAATTTCACTCGAAATCATGTTAGTACTTGTTAATAATGTCCATGATAAAACATCACAGAAAGTGAAGACAGACGAAATTTTGAAAGCGAGCGTGCGCTATTTTTAATTTGCACTCGTGTTACATGAGAATGCAGTCGTTTTCAGCCAATCAGAAGCGCGATATTTTTTCATGTACATAATTAATTACTTGTTGTTTTTGTTTCAATGACCTCAAACGAGCGGGCAGAATCTTATCATCGATGATCCCATAAATCTTCTCTCCTTTCTTGACTTTTATGTTTGTGACGTTCTCTCATATTTACTTTTAATTTCTTTTTTCTAAAGCCCTCTCACCAGGAAACTGTGCTAAAACGTCGATCAAAATTTCTGCCAGGATACGGTAGGAAGGTAAGAGAATTTGAGTTCGATCTGAACTTCGATTACTGAACTGAATCAAACTGCAGAGATACGAAATTGACTAAGCCACCATCATGTTTAATTTGAGCAATTATAATGCGCTATATATATATCTTTGTTTACAATCGGTCAAAGTTGTCATATTGCCTATGTCGACTGTTTTGAGGACAGTAGCTAAATGTTTGTTTAGACTTAAATTTATTCTTGTTTTGCAGAGTTCCAGACCCTATTCAGAAGGTGACCTACCAGGAGAGACTAAGACGAAGGTATGATGTAGTCTTTATTGAAATACCACCATTAAACTAAAAACGTTAGAAAAAAATGAAAATTTTCGAGTGTCTACTCAGGAAGTGAAACACGAAGAGAACTTTTCTATGACCCAAAAACACAAACTTGGCCAGTATTGGAAAGAAAATTGATCTTAACATGAACCCGAGTAATTGGTTATTCGTTTTAGACATCGAAGACGGAATGCAGAACATTCAGCTCTGGGAGGCGATCCTACGTACTTATTATTATAATTAAAAAAGATCTCATACTTAGCTGTACTTTTACATAAGAATAATATTATTATAGTTTCTCCTTCATTGTGTCTGTTCTTTTCTTTTTCTTTTTTCTTGATTTCACTATGGTAGAGTTATCTCCCTCTGAAAACAAGATTGATAATGAATTCTTACGAAACTAACGACTCGTGCGTGCGCTATTATTAATTTGCACTCGTGTTACGTGAGAATGCAGTCGTTTTCAGCCAATCAGAAGCGCGATATTTTTCATGTACATAATTAATTATTTGTTGTTTTTGTTTCGTTGACCTCAAACGAGCAGGCAGAATCTTATCATCGATGATTCCATGAATCTTCTCTCCTTTCTTGACTTTTATGTTTGTGACGTTCTCTCATATTTACTTTTTATTTCTTTTTTCTAAAGTCTTCTTACCAGGAAACTGTGCTAAAACGTCGATCAAAATTTCTGCCAGGATACGGTAGGAAGGTAAGGGAATTTGAGTTAGATGTGAGATTATACTGAAAAGCACAGATCACTGAACTGAATCAAACTGCAGAGATAAGAAATTGACTAAGCCACCATCATGTTTAATTTGAGCAATTATAATGCGCTATATATATATATCTTTGTTTACAATCGGTCAAAGTCGTCATATTGCCTATGTCGACTGTTTTGAGGACCGAGAAGCTAAATGTTTGTTTAGACTTAAATTTATTCCTGTTTTGCAGAGTTCCAGACGTAATTCAGAAGGTGACCTACCAGGAAATACTAGAACGAAGGTATGATGTAGTCTTTATTGAAATACCACCATTAAACTAAAAATGTTAGAAAAAAATGAAAATTTTTGACTTTCTCCTAAGGAAGAGAAACACGAAGAGAACTTTTCTATGACCCAAAAACACAAACTTGGCCAGTATTGGAAAGAAAATTGATCTTAACATGAACCCGAGTAATTGGTTATTCGTTTTAGACATCGAAGACGGAATGCAGGCCATTCAGCTCCGGGAGGCGATCCTTCGTACTTATTATTATAATAAAAAAAGATCTCATACTTAGCTGTACTTTTACATAAGAATAATATTATTATAGTTTCTCCTTCATTGTGTCTGTTCTTTTCTTTTTCTTTTTTCTTGATTTCACAATGGTAGAGTTATCTCCCTCTGAAAACAAGATTGATAATGAATTCTTACGAAACTAACGACTCGTGCATGCGCTATTATTAATTTGCACTCGTGTTAGATGAGAATGCAGTCGTTTCCAGCCAATCAGAAGCGCGATATTTTTCATGTACATAATTAATTATTTGTTGTTTTTGTTTCCTTGACCTCAAACGAGCAGGCAGAATCTTATCATCGATGATCCCATAAATCTTCTCTCCTTTCTTGACTTTTATGTTTGTGATGTTCTCCCATATTTACTTTTTATTTCTTTTTTCTAAAGCCCTCTCAACAGGAAACTGTGCCAAAACGTCGATCAAAATTTCTGCCAGGATACGGTAGGAAGGTAAGATAATTTGAGTTCGATCTGAGATTATACTGAAAAGCACAGATCACTGAACTGAATCAAACTGCAGAGATAAGAAATTGACTAAGCCACCATCATGTTTAATTTGAGCAATTATAATGCGCTATATATATATCTTTGTTTACAATCGGTCAAAGTCGTCATATTGCCTATGTCGACTGTTTTGAGGACAGCAGCTAAATGTTTGTTTAGACTTAAATTTATTCTTGTTTTGCAGAGTTCCAGGCGTAATTCAGAAGGTGACCTAACAGGAAAGACTAGAACGAAGGTATGATGTAGTCTTTATTGAAATACCACCATTAAACTAAAAACGTTAGAAAAAAATGAAAATTTTCGAGTGTCTCCTAAAGAAGAGAAACACGAAGAGAACTTTTCTATGACCCAAAAACGCAAACTTGGCCAGTATTGGAAAGAAAATTGATCTTAACATGAACCCGAGTAATTGGTTATTCGTTTTAGACATCGAAGATGGAATGCAGGCCATTCAGCTCTGGGAAGCGATCCTACGTACTTATTATTATATTTAAAAAAGATCTCATACTTAGCTGTACTTTTACATAAGAATAATATTATTATAGTTTCTCCTTCATTGTGTCTGCTCTTTTCTTTTTCTTTTTTCTTGATTTCACTATGGTAGAGTTATCTCCCTCAGAAAACAAGATTGATAATGAATTCTTACGAAACTAACGACTCGTGCATGCGCTATTATTAATTTGCACTCGTGTTACATGAGAATGCAGTCGTTTTCAGCCAATCAGAAGCGCGATATTTTCATGTACATAATTAATTACTTGTTGTTTTTGTTTCCTTGACCTCAAACGAGCAGGCAGAATCTTATCATCGATGATCCCATAAATCTTCTCTCCTTTCTTGACTTTTATGTTTGTGATGTTCTCCCATATTTACCTTTTATTTCTTTTTTCTAAAGTCCTCTCAACAGGAAACTGTGCCAAAACGTCGATCAAAATTTCTGCCAGGATACGGTAGGAGGGTAAGAGAATTTGAGTTCGATCTGAGATTATGCTGAAAAGCACAGATGTTACATGAGAATGCAGTCGTTTTCAGCCAATCAGAAGCGCGATATTTTTCATGTACATAATTAATTACTTGTTGTTTTTGTTTCCTTGACCTCAAACGAGCAGGCAGAATCTTATCATCGATGATCCCATAAATCTTCTCTCCTTTCTTGACTTTTATGTTTGTGATGTTCTCCCATATTTACCTTTTATTTCTTTTTTCTAAAGTCCTCTCAACAGGAAACTGTGCCAAAACGTCGATCAAAATTTCTGCCAGGATACGGTAGGAGGGTAAGAGAATTTGAGTTCGATCTGAGATTATGCTGAAAAGCACAGATGTTACATGAGAATGCAGTCGTTTTCAGCCAATCAGAAGCGCGATATTTTTCATGTACATAATTAATTACTTGTTGTTTTTGATTCATTGACCTCAAACGAGCAGGCAGAATCTTATCATCGATGATCCCATAAATCTTCTCTCCTTTCTTGACTTTTATGTTTGTGATGTTCTCCCATATTTACCTTTTATTTCTTTTTTCTAAAGTCCTCTCAACAGGAAACTGTGCCAAAACGTCGATCAAAATTTCTGCCAGGATACGGTAGGAAGGTAAGAGAATTTGAGTTCGATCTGAGATTATACTGAAAAGCACAGATCACTGAACTGAATCAAACTGCAGAGATAAGAAATTGACTAAGCCACCATCATGTTTAATTTGAGCAATTCTAATGCACTATATATATGTATCTTTGTTTGCAAAGTTGTTATATTTCCTATGCCGACTGTTTTGAGGACAGTAGCTAAATGTTTGTTTAGACTTAAATTTATTCTTGTTTTGCAGAGTTCCAGACACTATTCAGAAGGTGACCTACCAGGAGAGACTAGGACGAAAGTATGATGTAGTCTTTATTGAAATACCATCATTAAACTAAAAACGTTAGAAAAAAATGAAAATTTTCGAGTGTCTCCTCAGGAAGAGAAACACGAAGAGAACTTTTCTATGACCCAAAAACGCAAACTTGGCCAGTATTAGAAAGAAAATTGATCTTAACATGAACCCGAGTAATTGGTTATTCGTTTTAGACATCGAAGACGGAATGTAGGACATTCAGCTCTGGGAGGCGACCCTACGTACTTATTATTATATTTAAAAAAGATCTTATACTTAGCTGTACTTTTACATAAGAATAATATTATTATAGTTTCTCCTTCATTGTGTCTGTTCTTTTCTTTTTCCTTTTTCTTGATTTCACTATGGTAGAGTTATCTCCCTCAGAAAACAAGATTGATAATGAATTCTTACGAAAATTGATCTTAACATGAACCCGAGTAATTGGTTATTCGTTTTAGACATCGAAGACGGAATGCGGGACATTCAGCTCTGGGAGGCGATCCTATGTACTTATTATTATATTTAAAAAAGATCTCATACTTAGCTGTACTTTTACATAAGAATAATATTATTATAGTTTCTCCTTCATTGTGTCTGTTCTTTTCTTTTTCTTTTTTCTTGATTTCACTATGGTAGAGTTATCTCCCTCAGAAAACAAGATTGATAATGAATTCTTACGAAACTAACGACTCGTGCATGCGCTATTATTAATTCGCACTCGTGTTACATGAGAATGCAGTCGTTTTCAGCCAATCAGAAGCGCGATATTTTCATGTACATAATTAATTACTTGTTGTTTTTGTTTCCTTGACCTCAAACGAGCAGGCAGAATCTTATCATCGATGATCCCATAAATCTTCTCTCCTTTCTTGACTTTTATGTTTGTGATGTTCTCCCATATTTACCTTTTATTTCTTTTTTCTAAAGCCCTCTCACGAGGAAACTGTGCCAAAACGTCGATCAAAATTTCTGCCAGGATACGGTAGGAGGGTAAGATAATTTGAGTTCGATCTGAGATTATGCTGAAAAGCACAGATGTTACATGAGAATGCAGTCGTTTTCAGCCAATCAGAAGCGCGATATTTTTCATGTACATAATTAATTACTTGTTGTTTTTGATTCATTGACCTCAAACGAGCGGGCAGAATCTTATCATCGATGATCCCATAAATCTTCTCTCCTTTCTTGACTTTTATGTTTGTGATGTTCTCCCATATTTACCTTTTATTTCTTTTTTCTAAAGTCCTCTCAACAGGAAACTGTGCCAAAACGTCGATCAAAATTTCTGCCAGGATACGGTAGGAGGGTAAGAGAATTTGAGTTCGATCTGAGATTATGCTGAAAAGCACAGATGTTACATGAGAATGCAGTCGTTTTCAGCCAATCAGAAGCGCGATATTTTTCATGTACATAATTAATTACTTGTTGTTTTTGATTCATTGACCTCAAACGAGCAGGCAGAATCTTATCATCGATGATCCCATAAATCTTCTCTCCTTTCTTGACTTTTATGTTTGTGATGTTCTCCCATATTTACCTTTTATTTCTTTTTTCTAAAGTCCTCTCAACAGGAAACTGTGCCAAAACGTCGATCAAAATTTCTGCCAGGATACGGTAGGAAGGTAAGAGAATTTGAGTTCGATCTGAGATTATACTTAAAAGCACAGATCACTGAACTGAATCAAACTGCAGAGATAAGAAATTGACTAAGCCACCATCATGTTTAATTTGAGCAATTCTAATGCACTATATATATGTATCTTTGTTTGCAAAGTTGTTATATTTCCTATGCCGACTGTTTTGAGGACAGTAGCTAAATGTTTGTTTAGACTTAAATTTATTCTTGTTTTGCAGAGTTCCAGACACTATTCAGAAGGTGACCTACCAGGAGAGACTAGGACGAAGGTATGATGTAGTCTTTATTGAAATACCACCATTAAACTAAAAACGTTAGAAAAAAATGAAAATTTTCGAGTGTCTCCTCAGGAAGAGAAACACGAAGAGAACTTTTCTATGACCCAAAAACACAAACTTGGCCAGTATTAGAAAGAAAATTGATCTTAACATGAACCCGAGTAATTGGTTATTCGTTTTAGACATCGAAGACGGAATGCAGGACATTCAGCTCTGGGAGGCGATCCTATGTACTAATTATTATAATTAAAAAAGATCTCATACTTAGCTGTACTTTTACATAAGAATAATATTATTATAGTTTCTCCTTCATTGTGTCTGTTCTTTTCTTTTTCTTTTTTCTTGATTTCACTATGGTAGAGTTATCTCCCTCAGAAAACAAGATTGATAATGAATTCTTACGAAACTAACGACTCGTGCATGCGCTATTATTAATTTGCACTCGTGTTACATGAGAATGCAGTCGTTTTCAGCCAATCAGAAGCGCGATATTTTCATGTACATAATTAATTACTTGTTGTTTTTGTTGTCTTGACCTCAAACGAGCAGGCAGAATCTTATCATCGATGATCCCATAAATCTTCTCTCCTTTCTTGACTTTTATGTTTGTGATGTTCTCCCATATTTACCTTTTATTTCTTTTTTCTAGAGCCCTCTCACGAGGAAACTGTGCCAAAACGTCGATCAAAATTTCTGCCAGGATACGGTAGGAAGTTAAGAGAATTTGAGTTCGATCTGAGATTATACTGAAAAGCACAGATCACTGAACTGAATCAAACTGCAGAGATAAGAAATTGACTAAGCCACCATCATGTTTAATTTGAGCAATTCTAATGCATTATATATATGTATCTTTGTTTGCAATCGGTCAAAGTTGTTATATTGCCTATGTCGACTGTTTTGAGGACAGTAGCTAAATGTTTGTTTAGACTTAAATTTATTCTTGTTTTACAGAGTTCAAGACGTTATTCAGAAGGTGACCTACCAGGAGAGACTAAGACGAAGGTATGATGTAGTCTTTATTGAAATACCACCATTAAACTGAAAACGTTAGAAAAAAATGAAAATTTTCGAGTGTCTACTCAGGAAGAGAAACGCGAAGAGAACTTTTCTATGACCCAAAAACGCAAACTTGGCCAGTATTGGAAAGAAAATTGATCTTAACATGAACCCGAGTAATTGGTTATTCGTTTTAGACATCGAAGACGGAATGCAGGACATTCAGCTCTGGGAGGCGATCCTACGTATTTATTATTATAATTAAAAAAGATCTCATACTTAGCTGTACTTTTACATAAGAATAATATTATTATAGTTTCTCCTTCATTGTGTCTGTTCTTTTCTTTTTCTTTTTTCTTGATTTCACTATGGTAGAGTTATCTCCCTCAGAAAACAAGATTGATAATGAATTCTTACGAAACTAACGACTCTGAATTTTTCTTTTTACTTTTTTTCTCCTCATGTTTCAAGACTCCCTTTTCGGAGCTTGCGTCCTTCTATCAATCTCAAAACTCTCCTGCGATGAAGAATACCAAACAGTAGATTCGGGAGCAAGAGATAACACAAAAGAATTCATCGCCTGACATTGATACAAGTAGATCAACAATTGTATACTTAGATGGTGATTTTCATTTCTTAACTTTCTTTCAATTACGTTTTGATACCATTACGCGTTTCTTCACCTTGCTTTATTAAATAATTACTATCTTCACACTCGAATAAAGTTCATGGACGTATGTGTGAATGCAAATTCAAATTTTGTCGTGCTCGTAAAATAAAAAATGTTGTTCGTATTATCTCCTGATTTCGATTAAATATTATTACAACACCACAACAACCATCATAAATCTGGTTTTTAAAACAACAACTTCTTGTTGAAGTTTACATCATTGGCAGAAATAACATCGCAAGGGACTCGGAGGTGGAAAAAAGTTACAAGTTTGATGCAATCTTAGCTAATTTTTACATTTCGAGGTGAGCTGCCGCACTACAAACAATATTAGCCAGGAGCCCATTATCCTGTATTAGCTCATATAATAAAGATTTTATCATGTCTTTTACGCCATTTCCTTTTTTGCGATTGTTGAATTGCTTCCTATTGAGGATTTCAATTTTCTGAAGTTGACCAGTTTGACAAAAAAAAGGATAATTTTGTGTGTCTAGAGCTCTTCGATTTATCATAAATCGGTGCTGAGGCGCTGCCGACCGAGAAGACTGATGGACTCTGGGAATGAGAATGTTCTAAAACATTACTGAATTTTAAAACTCTGATTTACTTTGTGTGAAGGGTGGAAGATGAAAATCCTGTGTTTTCTTGAATGAGCGCTCTCGCGCGAATGGGAGCCCTCCCCCGAATATGCCTCCACCTCTTAGGCCAAAATGTTAATTAAGCGTCACCCTACGTAAGCGCCTCTCTCCTCCTCCCTCACTTTCTCAAATTAGTAGGGATACAAGGAAAACCTATTTTTGTTTCCAATCTATTTATAACATGTTAATCCTCAACTACAGCGGAATCAATACAGAAACATAGTTTCTTTCCGTTACCTCACTTCCTGATATTTCTATCTCCATGTGCTTTAAGAGATCCTTTATATGCGTTATCTGTTGATTTAATTTTAGCCTTATCGTCGCGCTCTTGGTAAATGCCGTAAACTTCCTAGGCACAACTAGATCATTCTATAGCCTACGACGACCAGTAGTTTGTACGACTATATAGTTATTGGGATGGTTTTATTGAAAAAGTTGATAGGGAATGAAAACTCAATCAGAATATTTGACCAGCAAGCTTTTAACTGTCAGCTCCATGGACATGGTTCATATTGTAAGTTCCAATGGCATTTTTGTCATACAATTCTTCAAAAAATTAAATTGACTAGCTGGAGTTGGTAAGTCCTATAATTTAGTAAGGTCATCATTTGTCTCTTGGTCACAATTAAATTCACCTGATCACACCTGGTGAGTTTTCTATAGTCCCCTTCTTTATACTCTTTTGGCGACCACTTATCCCCCTTCCGATCCCCACTTGAATAAAATTCCTCTAACCCTACCCTCCCCCCTAACTAATGTGACTTGGTCCCTTATTAATAACAAAATGCGGCATTTATGTTCTAAGTCCGATTTATGTCCAAAGAAAAATGGGTTTTCTGATAATTCAAGTGTCATTATTTGCACTTAATCCTTGATTAAAAGCGGTGTCTTTTTCCAACCATGACTTAGAAAAGAATCTAACACGACACTTACATATGATATTTAGCTTAAGTTTGAAAGGAAAAGCACAGATTTTGTGAGAGGAGTTTATAGACCGCCACCTATAGAATATCCAAAGCCGCCGACTGGCAATAATGCGTCTGAACTGCGTCTAAGAAGCTCGCAATCGTTATATTTAGCACGGCAAAAAAACAAGCGTTCACCGTACGGAAAACGAAGGTTGAATTTACGGAAAACGTGGCAATTTACTATCGTTTACCCGTGTTTTGCCTACGGAAAATCCGACGTTTTCTGCGCGTTTTCGCATCGGTGAATCCCAGTATTCGTTCCATTATTCGGTAGTTTTCCTTTGCGGTAAATGCAGGTAAACAATTCATTTTCCGGCATTAACCGCTCGGTTAACACATGGCAAACAGCGTGTTTTCCTTTCGTTCATTGGCATTTTCCGAGTGAACAACAACGTATTCACCGGAGTTAACAGCTGAAAACACGCATTTTCCGAGAAGGTTAATGTGTGTAAATACGGGAAAACATAATATTTTCCAGAGTTTGCAGTTCGTATAACGCATAGAAAATGCCATGTTTTCTTTTGTTCGCAACCATTTTACGCCCGGTGAACGAAATGTTCACAAGAATTATCCAGTCGAAAGCATGCATTTTCCAACGTTTTTCCGCAATAGTGAATTCGAGAAATTTCGTGAAAACGCATTTTCAGGCGTTTTACCTTTTATTGTTGTTCGGTTAATCTATGGAAAACAACATGTATTCTGCCATTTACAGCCATTTTGCGCATTCCAACGTTATGTTCACTGGTATTAACCAGTCGAAAGCATGCATTTTCCGGTATTTTCTGTAACGGTGAATTCGTGCAAGGGATGCATTTTCCCGCGTTTACTGCCGCACGGTCAATTACTGTTCGTTGTATTTCACTTCCTGGACTCAGCTCTACTGCAGGTTCTCAAAGCATTTTGTCCTATTTCCCTCTCCCAGACAGGATTAGCACTCCTTTAATAATTCTTATCAAGTTTATTAATGCACAATGATGTTAGCGGTACAATTTTTTCAGTGTCCAAAACGGAGCCTGATAACAATCATGTTTGTCATCCTTATTTCACTTTACACATTTTTTCTCTCTAAATCCAAAAGAGGCAAAACTTAACCCGTACAGTATAACTGATATTATAAAATTGGAAGGATGACTGTCTGAAAAATTATGTGCGGGTCTATATATACAAACTATAAACATTTTGCAAAAATGAGTGTCAAGGTTTGAAGTAAATATAATTATGTGAACTTCATGTGCTGAGGGAATCAAGGCAACATTCTGAGAATACCACCTTACATTTAATTTTATACCTTACATTTAATTTTATACCTTAGATCTATTTTAAAAACTTCTAATGTTTGAAATTGCAACTGAAGAATAAATTTAATTGACAGAATTTTCTTAAACCTTAACTGTGAAGGCTGCATGTATCTTTGACTCTGATATATTAATTATAACAGTTTGAGCCAAATTTGAAAATCATTGAAACTTCTAAAATATTTACTGAAAGAGAAAATATTTACTTGGACTGAGAAAATCTTGGAGTACTCCATCTGATGGAGAACAAGAGAACTCTAAAAGGAAGAATGAAAATTGCAGCCACCTCTAAAATAGCAGATATGTCAAGGATTTTGGGCTCTTTAAAATGAGCATGATAAATTTTTCTCACTAATAAAAATTCACTTAAATGCACAATTCTGTGATAATGTAGTGTGATAATGTTCAAAAATCTATTCATATAATGTGAATTGTTTGCCAAAAAACACCTGCATTCAATCCTGGACATAAGTGCCAAATGGTGGTCAGGGAAGGCAAAATATTCTAGAAACTGATTTCACTATCCACTGACAATAACTTAAATGTAGGCTGCTCAATTACTTAAATTGCTCAAAATATTACATGTTATACATGTATATGTTTACAGTCTTCAAACTCTCTTGTAATCAACCATGATTGTACAGAAGTCTCACTTCACATTTGCCAACTAAGGTGGTTTCTTGTGAGAAAATTGAAATCAGCAAATTGTCAAATTAAAAACTAAATTCAGACAGAATAAAAGAATGGAGATGGTAGACCTACATCATCTGTATAATTGGGTAGAAATGTAGCAACTTCATAAGAGATGGTCCTAGGGAAGAGAGTTGAGTGACTGTATACTAAAATTAAAATTAAATTTAGGTGGTGGCCCAGAGCAATTTTTCTGGGATCTCTCTACTATTTCTATGACTTGGTCTACCAACCCTTCTGTTCACTGACTGCCTCTTTTGCTGATTTGTCATGGAAGACTTATACCTCTGGTCTAGTATATGGAAGAAGTTGGTAACTTCTTCTGTCCTCTAGGTAAGGGGCCTTGTTACAATTGATGTGGGATCTTCTTCATCAGACTCGTCTGAAGAGACAAGACTAGGATGCAGGGCCTCAAAAATTGGTTGTCTCTTCTCTTCTTCACTTGCCACTTTGAGTCTCTTATCCAGTTTCTAAAAGGGAAAATGTGAAATAAGTTTTTATAATACCGAATGGTGAGCAATTCCTACAATAAAACATTTATAAAGCCCTTGTGTCACTGGTCAGAGTTGTTCTTGGCATAAAATGTTTTGTATCAGCAGATCTACAGTGTAATTTGAACCTTACCCTGTTTTTAGATCAAACTTGAATTCAAACCTTTTGAAATTTACTCAAACATACAAGCTGATAAGATAATAGAGTGTTAAAAAGCCAAACAAATTTTTTTACCCTTTTAATTCTTTGTCGCTTCTTTTGCTCCCTCTGATAATGCTTGTAAGTACCATTTTCTTCCTGTCGTCTACGTTTCTTTGATGATGCAAAGTTTTGAGAAATAGCATCTGAAAGGAAAGGTAAGTACGCCACAATCAGTTATATGAAAAAGATTGTCAGTTTTCAGGGTTGTAGTGAGCAAGGGGCAAGATGGGGCACTTGTCTCAAAAAAATTCAACCCAAAGTTAAAGACAAATTGTGTTTATTTGGCAAAACAATCCCCATTCAATCATACCTAGAATTCTTCTTTCTGTACAAAGAGAATCATTTTGAATCTGCTCTACTTCTTTGACCTCTTTCAAGATGGTGGCTACTACAGCTAGGTTTGGTGGTTCATTCTCTCTGTAAGAAATTGAAATAATCCCATCCATTAATAATCTGAAAATCTAACTGCGAAAGATAACTTGAGTTAAAACAGGATAAAACAGAGTTCTTGTGCTCAAGTATAAAGTGCAGATTAAAAAATTTTTTGTTCCAAATGTTTGGGCTTAGCCATTCAACAGTGGAAGTCTGATCAGCAGGTGATGTTTTGTTGAGAAAGTTACTTTCTGTCTCTCATGGCCCAGAGATCTTTCTCAACAACATATCATCTTTTGACTTCCACTGATGAAGAGCTCAGCCCCAAATGTCTACAACAAGCTACACAATCAGCCAGCTAGCTCACCATCAAATAATTTTTTTTGAGCATCCAAAGGAAGACATTTCAAGCAAAAAACATTTTTTTTTAACTTTTCAACAACTTTTTGTTTCTACATTATTATTATATAACTTTAAGGAGCAACTTCAGAATACCCCGCAACTTATTTACATGTCATTGAATAAGAATAGCGTCTATTGTGTTATGCCTCGATCTTCAAAGCCTCCCGACACATGTAAATGAGTTGCGGGGTATTCTGAAGTTTAGCCAACTTTAAACATGATTTATTAAGCTTAGGCTTACTTCTTGTCAGTGTTCCATGCAAGGCCTAACTGTTCAATCTTTGAACGAACATAGTGCTGTGAACGATAACAGTTCATTAGTATTAAAAGTGCGGGTTCCATGTATTTCCAAACTGAACAATGAAGAAATTATTATTAAAGATTCCTCGGCGCCTTTGAAACAGGACACAAGCGGTCTGTCAAACATATATAAAGGCGGTTGTGCGGCAAGAAAAACAATAGGTGTGAGAAATCGAAAATTTGTATGGCGCGCATTTTAAAACCAGCTCTCGAGTTTGGTTGGCAAGCCGCAAAATTTTTGAAAGCAAGTCATCATATTAATCTAAGCTGCGTAAGAAACATGCCCTAAGAATAACGTATATGTTGTCGACTAAGATTACTCACCGAGAGATCTGGATGGCGGGCGATTTTTCTTTTCTTTGAAGAACTTGGTGGCGTTAGCATTCCGAAAGCGCTTCCCTCTGCGATTGCAGGACCGTCCACAACTTTTCTTTCTAAAACTGCAATCTTCTCCTCCAAGGCTTTGAAACCGGTCTCGATCCGCGTCTCGATACTCTGCAGCTTGTTAAGGATGGCATCGGAAATATCGGTCTGGTTTCCCTCAACGATTTGAAGTGAATCGTTCACTTGTCTCAGCTGCGCCATGACTGACGATTGATCTGTTGTGTCCAATTTCTTTTGAACTTCAGTAAGTTTCGTTAAAACGAGGCGGAATTCTGAAGGACTGGCGTTTCCAATTCTAGAACTTGCCATTTTCGATCGAAAGTTAAACGAAAGATCAACACAGTAGCGTCTGCAGTAGAGTCAAATTGTTTGTTGTGCACTTGGAGGTTCCCCCAAGACGCTGTCAAACTAAGGTTATGTGATTGGTCAGCTCGCAAGGTCTAGTTCTATGATTGGATCTAATTGGACAATTCATCGCAACCGGGCCCGCAGGTGTCAGTAGGGTCAGCGGCTTCGTTGTCAGGCGCTGGTATTTTGGATCAACGGTTTGTTAGTTTGGCGCGGAAATCGATGCCGAAATCACCAGATCGATAGAAATTTTTCATCAAAGCATTGCTTTACGTTTAATAAAATGGGGAAAAGAAGTTCGCTCAGTT